>NC_058131.1:383693957-383702622 GCF_016433145.1 Gracilinanus agilis | reverse complement strand
TCTTTCCTTCCTTCCTTCCTTCCTTCCTTCCTTCCTTCCTTCCTTCCTTCCTTCTTTCCTCCCCTTCCTTCCTTTATCTTCTTTCTTCCCTCTTGCTTTCTCCCTTCCTTCCTTCTCTCCTTCCTTCCTTTTTCTCTTTCTTCCTTCCATCATTTATTAGAACCAATACAATCTTAACAAGAGAGATAAAAACATGATAGTAAAAGGGGAGAGTAGGAGAACTATTCTGAATGCATGACAGGATTTTTCACTAGCCTTTGACACAGTATGTGATAGTAAGAAAGGAAAAAAGAAAACCCAGATTCAAGTCCCAGTTCTAGTATTTACTAGGTTTCATGCTCTTGGGCTACTTACAATTTCCCAGTTTGCTCATCTATCAAATAAGAGAGTTGAACTTGACTAGGGGTTCTTAACCTGGAGTATATGAATTTGAAAAAAATTATAACCATTTTTCAATATAATTGGTTCCTTTAATAATCATATATATGTTAATTTATACATTTTAAAACAGATTGCCAAAGGGATCTGATTCATACAAAAAAAGCACAAGAATCCCTGCACTAAATGATCTCTAAGTTTTCTCCCAGCTCATGAGAGAAAGTAGAGATCCTGGTTCCCCAATTACATATTGTGGCCATTTAGTGATCTAATCAGTATTTACAATCATTCACTTCATTTCCCTTCTCCAACATCAAACACATTGACATGCAGGAATGAAACTCCTTTTCTGAAGAATTCCTTTCCACCTCATTTCAGATCATGTAAGCATTGCACCCTGCCAGCAAGGTCCTACCCAGGACACAGAATTACCTATTTAGGCCTCATTTGATTGGTGTGACTCCTCAAACACCTCTGTACAGAAACAATTTTTACATTCTCTGAAAAAAAAATTATTCACTTGTCAGGATCTCACTTCTTTTATTTTTTGAAATATAACTTGTTTTTTTAAAGGAAAAAAAACAAAACTCTTTATGATAAGTCTACAGAATCAATCAAAACAAATACTGTAGGGGCAGCAAGGTGGCTCAATGGATTGAGAATCAAGTTTAGAGATGCAAGGTCCTAACTCCAAATCTGCTTTTAGACACTTCCTTGCTGTTTGACCCTGGGCAAGTCACTTAGTTCCCATTACCTAGCCCTTACAGCTCTTCTGTCTTGAAACCAATACACAGTATTGATTCTAAGATGAAAGATATGGGTTAAAAATAATACTGCACTTGCATTGATAAAGTCCAAAAAATATGACCTCCTATCTCTGGACCTGATTCTCAATCATGTTTTATAACAATGCCTCTGAAATCATCTTTGGTCATTATGTTGATCTTAAGTTTACATAATTGTCTTTAAAATGTTATTGTATAAACCATCTTCCTGGTTCTGCTTATTTCACTCTAGATCAGTTCATACAAGTCTTTCCAGCTTTTCAGGATTTCATTTCTTTTAGCCCAAGCCTAATGTCTGTACAGCCTTAGAAAGTATGTCATATTTGAGATATCTGCACAAGGTGTCAGAAGGACTGAATGTGAAGCTAGAGCTCCAATGCTTTCTTGCTGGGTGGCTACAAATAACCCACTTAACTTCTCTGGTACTCAGCATCCTTTTAGGTCAAACAGGTGATGTGTGACCTTGGAGAAATGACTTTACCTCTCTGTTGCCTCAGTTTTTCTACATATATAATGGACCAGAAAAAACAGTAGATTTCTAGCCAAATGATCAGAGTTTAAATCTCAATATTGACAACTAATTGTTGAGTCTTAATTTCTCCACCTATAAAATAGTGAGGCAGATACCTGTATTAGCTGTCTCATAGAACTTTTGTAACAAAAGCATTTTGTAATCCTTTAAGTACTGGGCAAATGTGAATTGTTATTACTATTATTGTCTGTAAAATGAGGAAGATTGAACTAGATAATCTCTGAGGTCCTTTCCAAATCATTGGATCTTGTGATTTTAATAAAGAATTCCTAAATTCCCTTCTAATTCTAAAGTTCAATATTCTAGAATAGACATTCTTAACCTGGGGTTCACGAATTTAAAAACTTTTAAAATAACTTTTTCTATATAGTAGATTTCCTTTGCAATCCTGTATATGCATATTTATGAATTTTTAAACATTATTCTGGGGAGGGGTCTATAGACTTCATCAGAGTGCCAGAGGGATCAGTGACACAAAAAAGTTTTAAGAACTAAGAACCTAGGATATGTATTCAGAATGGAAGTGCCTATATAGGTCCCTTGTTCCTATTCAACATATGGTATAAAATCACTTCTCTTGGTCACTAAGCCAGGGCCATCCCTGTAGGAGTTTCTATTAAGGAACCACTAATTATAGGAATTGATTGCAAAGCAAGTTCCCTTTCCTCAGCTTGGCTACAGTGTATTGGCTTGGGGTGGAGATGGAAAGGAATTTTGGGTAACCTCTTAAGTTGCCAAACATGCTGTCCTCTTCCTTCCCGCTTTAACTAGGACAGAACTGAAAAGCTACAACCATGACGACTCACGTCACCCTGGAAGATGCCCTGTCCAATGTGGACCTGTTGGAGGAGCTGCCCCTCCCCGACCAGCAGCCATGCATCGAACCTCCACCATCTTCCATCATGTACCAAGTAAGTTGCCTGCAGATCTAGACCCAGAGCATTGAGAGCTGAGCATTCCCTGATAAGATCAATGCACAAGCCCATGGGAGGTTGAAGGGGAATATGGAGTCCCAGGCCAGCAAAAGGGAGGCAAAAAAAGATGAGTTAGCAGGTCCATCCCAGGTGCAGGCTAGGGAGGAGGGAAAGGTCAGAGTAAAACTCTTTGGTCAAAGTTTAAGAATTCAGCCTCACTGCAGGTTAACATCAGAGGTTTTGAGCTTTGGCAATAATGTACTCAATGTGCCTTAGAACAAAATAAGTCCCCGTGGACTGTGGAGAATAGAATTCTCTGACATAAAAGCTTTATGCATTTATAAAAAGTTGTTTAGAAAGTGTGCCTTGTTGTACCATCCTGCATATGGCACCCTAGGCAACTGTCCACCTCTCTCATCCTTAGACTCAGCTCTTCTGGGAGAAATAGACTGAGGTGTGTGTGTGTGTGTGTGTGTGTGTGTGTACGCACCTTCCCCCCTCTCCTGATCCACTGTGACCCCCAGCTGCTGAACTGGCCTCACTTTTAGCAGGACTGACCTCATGAATTAAATATTGCAATTTAAAAACCCCTGGAGCCTGCCTGGGTAATTACATTTCCTTCATATATGTGAAAAGCCCTTAGCTCCCTAAAGCAGATAATGGCTTGGGGAGCCTGGGTAATGGTTGTTTGTTTTAACTTAAGTGCAAAGAGAATGTTTGTAATAAATATTGATCGGCTCTCCCAAGGCAGCAAGTGCTGTTGCGGAGCAGAGCCTTCCGATGCAGATCCAATTAGCCTTGCAAATAGCCAGTGGCCCAGTCACTCTGGGCGAGTTAGGCTTTATACCAGACTGGTTCATTTATTTTTCTATCTTGGTACCTCCTAGTGGGCTGATAAATAATTCTAGGAACTAGCAGATTGTTGATACTCTTATTTCCAAAATTTCAATACTTCAGGATCAATCAATAAAGCATTTTATTAAATTAAATTTATTTATTAAAGCTTACTCTGCATAGCAAACAAAGACAAACAATCCCTGCCCTCCAAAAGCTTATATTCTAGTGGAAGAGATGCTTGTCAACCTATAAGTACATATAGAATGTATGCCAACTATTGGGTCACCTAGAGTCAGGACCTCGTGCCATGATGGAGACATTGGAAGGAAGACTTTGGAAGAGTTTTTTTGTCCTAGATCATATTCAGTGATGTTGAGTAACCCTTATTGGAACTAGATAGCTCAGTAAATGAGTACTAATCGTGCCTGAGACACTTACTAGCTATGTAAACTCTGGCAAGTCATTTAACCCTACTAAGCCTCAGTTTCCTCATCTGTAAAATGGGGATAATAATAGTACCTATCCCTCAAGTTATTGTGAGAATAAAATGAAAAAAAAATGTGGGAGATGCTTTGCAAACTTTAAAGTGCTGCATTATTGCTAGCTATTATGATCATTATGATAGAGATTTGACTACTATACCTAGCCTGACCCAATAAAATATAAGCTCCTTGAAGGCAGAGACTTTTAAAATTTTGTCTTTGTTTCTCTTGCACCTAGCACAATTCCTGGTATGTAGTATGTGATTAAAAATGCTTATTGGTTGATTGGCTGATCCATCCTGAGGTTGGGGGAAATGAGAAAGGCATAGAGAAAAGTTCTACCCTTTGGGAATCTGGGCATTTTTTTTCCTTCTTGCCCCTGGCTTTGGTTTGGGGGAGGTATTTTTCTGGTTGGGGAGAATGTCATTAGTCCGGGTGCTGGAGGATTTTGCCAGGTGATCTAGCGTTCCAGCACTTCCTTTGGTCTGCTTTGTAAAGGTCAGACATACCCCAATGACCTGTTCTACTGAGTATCTCGAACTCTTTATGGTTTGTGAGATCCCTACATGCCAAACTGCCTCCAGAACTGTTCTCTTCCCACCTGGCAATGACTCCTAATCTTTGAATTCCCACAGGCTAACTTTGACACAAACTTTGAGGACCGGAATGCATTTGTTACGGGCATCGCAAGATACATTGAGCAGGCCACAGTGCACTCCAGCATGGTAAGTCTCTGAAGACGGACCGGCAAGCACACAGGCATATGGACACGTGTATATGTTCAAAGTTGGAGAGAAGACAGCATGCCATCTGAGAGGGGAAAGTATGCAATTATCCATTTCCCCAGTAATGTCCTCAGCGCCAATCAGTCTCCTCAAGGCATCTGAGACCATGACTTATTTTAAAAATAAAGTTTTATTGCTGTTTTGTTTTATATCACCTCTATTTTCCAATGTGCCTCTGCTCCCGTCCCTCTCAGAGAATCCTCTCTTAAAGCTAAGAAGCAAAGAATGGGGGTGGAGGGGGGGAATGGGGGAATTGATCAAAACTAAACAACATAGCAAAAAACAAAACAAAATTTGCCATTTTATATGGTCTTCCAACTAAAAAAAAAAGAGTTAGGAAAGGCTTAAATACTTTTAAAAATCCATAATTTCACTGTTGCGGGGCTTCTCATCCCAGATACAGATCACAGTCTCTGCATCTTCATCTCCATGAATTACTGAGTTCCCAAAGAGACCATCTCTTGATGATGAACTTTCTCTGCCCTTAGTCAGGCAGGTCCTCATATGACTGACAGATGGGCTGTTTTTTTTCAGCTTTTGATTCTTTTCTAGTTTATGGCTTCTGGCATACCTCGTGCTCTCTGGGTATAGCCTTTGAGACCCCCAAGGTCAACCTCAACCCTGATGACGCTTTACGGGATGATTTAGGGGAGTGTCATAGAGGCAGAGGCCAAAGCCAGTGGCCTGAAACTTTCCAAGTGGATCCAAATATTCATATGCATGGTGTGAAGGTACCTAACCATTTAAGTACCCTCCAGATGAGTTTTCTCCCCAATGCCCATTGCCTTTACTCTTTGTATATCAATCCAAAGGCAGTAGACAAAGCAGTTAGAGTAAATAGTGGACCTGAAATCAGAAAGATGAGAGTCCAAATATGACCTCAGACCTTTACCACCTGTGTGATCCAGGACAAGTCATTTAACCACTCTCTGCCTCAATTTCATCCACTGTAAATGGAGATCATAATGGCACCTACCTCACTGGGTTGTAGTGATCAAATGAGATAATGTGATTAAAGGGCTCAATTCAGTCCCTGATACATTTGTTGTTGTTCAGTCATTTTTCAGTCCTGTTTGACTCTTTACAACCTCATTTGGGGTTTTTCTTTCTTTTTTTTTTTTAATAATTTTTTATTTTTAGAAAAATTTTCCATGGTTACATAAATCATGTTTTTACTTTCCCCTTCACCCCCTCAACCCCCCACCCCCCCCCCCCGGCCTCCTCCGCTGTAGCTAATTCTCATTTCCACTGGTTTTATTATGTGTGGTCAGTCAAGACTTATTTACACATTATTGATAGTTACATGGGTGTGGTCTTTCCAGGTCTACATCCCCAATCATGTTCTCATCAACCCAAGTGTCCAAGCAATTGCTTTTCTTCTGTGTTTCTACTCCTGTAGTTCTTCCTCTGAATGTGGGTAGTGTTCCTTTCCATAAATCCCTCAGAATTGTCTTGGGTAGCAACCATAGTATATCAATCTCTGTGTACAATGTTCTTCTGGCTCTGCTCCTTTCACTCTGCATCAATTCCTGGAGGCCTTTCCAGTTCACATGGAATTCCTCCAGTTTATTATTCCTTTGAGCACAATAGTATTCCATCACCAACATATACCAAAATTTGTTCAGCCATTCCCCAATTGAAGGGCATACCCTTGCTTTCCAGTTTTTTGCCACCACAAAGAGTGCAGCTATAAATATGAAAGAACAAATCACAGAAACAAAATTAATAATTTCATTGAAGACAATGACAATGATGAGACATCTTACCTAAACTTATGGGATGCAGCCAAAGCAGTTCTAAGGGGAAAATTGATATCACTGAGTGCATATATTAACAAATTAGGGAGGGCAGAGGTTAATGAATTGGGCATGCAAGTTAAAAAACTAGAAAATGAACAAATTAAAAATCCTCAGATGAAAACTAAATTAGAAATACTAAAAATCAAAGGAGAAATTAATAAAATTGAAAGTAAAAGAACTATTGAATTAATAAATAAGAGTAGAAGCTGGTATTTTGAAAAAACAGATAAAATAGACAAAGTACTGGTTAATCTAATTAAAAAAAAGGAAAGAAGAAAACCAAATTAATAGTATCAAAGATGAAAAAGGAGACCTCACCTCTAATGAAGAGGAAGTTAAGGCAATCATTAAAAACTATTTTGCCCAATTATATAGCAATAAATTTAGTAATCTAGGTGATATGGATGAATATTTGCAAAAATATAAATTGCCTAGATCAACAGCAGAAGAAATAGAATACTTAAATAATCCAATATCAGAAAAAGAAATTGAACAGGCCATTAAAGAACTCCCTAAGAAAAAATCTCCAGGGCCTGATGGATTCACAAGTGAATTCTATCAAACATTCAAAGAACAATCCCAATACTATACAAATTATTTGATATAATAAGCAAAGAAGGAGTCTTACCAAACTCCTTTTATGACACAAATATGGTACTGATTCCAAAGCCAGGGAAATCAAAAACAGAGAAAGAAAATTACAGACCAATCTCCTTAATGAACATAGATGCAAAAATCTTAAATAGAATACTAGCAAAAAGACTCCAGGGAGTGATCAAGAGGGTTATTCATCATGATCAGGTGGGGTTTTTCTTAACAAAGATACTAGTAATTTGTCATTTCTTTCTCCACCTCATTTTACCAATGAGGAGAATGAGGCAAATAGGGTTAAGTGACTTGCCCCAGGTCACACAGCTAATATGTGATATTAGATATTCAAATCTGATATCAGATTTGAATTCACAAAAATGAGAATTCCTGACTCTAGGCCTGACATTCTATCAACTGCACCACCTACCTGCTGCCTGGCATTGAATAAATGTTTATTCCTTTCCCTTTTCTCCATTCCCCAGGAAGTATGCAATTAATTTCATTTTTCTACAGGGCCATGGATTTGTATTGTGCTTTGGGATCATGGATTTTTCACTTATTTATTATGATGAAGTGGGGGGAGGGCACCATAGATAAAATTGAGGTCTATTTTATTGTTGATCTATTTCATTTATCAAAGCTTTCTTTATTGCTTGTTTGGGACTACTAACTATTCCTGACTGTAAAACTGGTCTTCTTCTGGTCCTCTACCTTGTTTCTCTTGTGCAGATGTTAGGGAAGTATAAGACAAAAGGCATGGATTGAATCCCAGTAGCTCTGCTTCTGAGTGACTTTGGACAAGTTGCTTAATTTCTCTTGACCTCAGTTTACTCATGTATAAAATCAGGGAGTTGGGTTACATGATATCTAAGATTCCTTTTAGTTCTCTATCCTATATCCTTAGGGTTGGCCTGCCTAGCTTACAATGATAATAAGGGAGACAAGACTGCCATCCAAAACAACTAGAGATGGATACAATGACAAAGTGCTCGGTTGAGTATTAGCCAAAGGCCCAGCAAGACTATGATCTAAATAATCAAAGGAAATGGAGGATCCTTGGGAACCTTCAGTGTCAGAAATCAGAACAAGTCATTCAATGAAAATAAGTGTCCTCTCATCCATCTATGCAGTGAAGCAAAACAATTAGCCCAGGCAGCTAGCCCTGCAGAAGCACTTCTTCCTTTTTTATACACATGGAAAGTCCAGAGCCTCCTCCCAGCAATCCCAGCTTAGACGTGGTCAGCATCTACCCTGCTAGGGGAGTAAAGGGGTGGGAGTAATTGGGGGAGGGGAAGTGGTAAGTGCTATTGAGTGGAAAAAAGCATCTCTCATCATCGGTTCCGTTTTCTGATATGAACTCTGGGGGCAGATGGTAGAAGGATGCCTGCTTGGCTGAGTCTTATTCTACCAGCTGCTCTTCTGTGGTCTTAGTAGAAAGCCTATTTTTTTCTTCCCTCTCTCCACCCCTTTTCTTCCTTCCTTTTTTCCTTCATTCTTCCCCTTCTTCTTCCCCTTTCTTCCCTCCCCTCCCCTCCCTTCCCCTCTCCTTCCCTCCCCATATT
>NC_058131.1:383507647-383690973 GCF_016433145.1 Gracilinanus agilis | reverse complement strand
CCCTCCCCTCCCCTCCCCATACCTCTTTTCCCTTCCCTTCAATTCCCCTCCCTTCCCTTTCCTTCTCCACCCCCTCCCTTTCTTTCCCTTCCCTTCCCTTTCCTTTCCATTTTTAGAACCTAAGGTGGGAATTTAAAGTTTTAAAGTTTAATTCTAGGCAACATTTGCTTTAAAAAGTAGAGATGTTTAGAAAACCTAATCACTACCACCCCTCCACACACAATTAGCTACATGTAAACTACTTATAATGGTAGGCAGATAGGCAACTAGCTATTATTAAGCATTTATTATGTGCCAGGCACTGTGGCAAGTTCTGAGAATACAAATACAAGCTAAGTGAAGTGAGTCCCTGCTTTCAAGGTTCTTAACTCTAATGGGAGAAGTCAAAACATGAAAGGGAGATGAGGAGGGTATAGTGGTAATGGGAAAGAAAGGTACTCCTGCAGAAGCATGATGTCAGAGTCTTTAGATGGGAGGAAGATGAGAGTTGGCTAGCCTAACCACTTTCCCCTTTCCCCAGAAGAACTCACCAATGGGAGAAGAGGGCCAATATGGCAGAGGGATGTTTCAGGATGAAAAGGCTAGGGATAGATGAGAGGAGACCCCAGATACTGAGGGAGGCTCCAGGATAAGACTCAAATATGTATTTGAGGCATAATATTGAAGTCTGGAAAGTCAGAAGCAGAGATGAAAGGGGAATGAAGATTAAAATGGAAGCCCTGGGAACAACTCATCATTGAGAGAATGAGAAACTCACTTGGGTAATAGAAGCTCCAGAGTAAGAAGGCCCTGGGTGCTGAGGGAGGTTCCAGAGTGAGATTGCAGCTGAGGCGTTGGGTTGAAGTCCACGGAGTGAAACTAGAGAGGGGAAAGAATAGATAGGTATATCGGTATAAAGAGTACCAATAGCTGATGTCTGCTGAAATAGGAGCATTTTGTGGAGTTTATTATTATTCACCAGACCTGGCATAGTTTTCTCCCACCTTCCAATGCAGATTAGCAAGTCTTCTGCAATTTATAGACTTAGAGAGTTGTCAGGCACACTAGGAATTTAATTGACTTGCCCAAGATCACACAGTGGGTCTATGTCAGAGGCTGGACTTGACCTTGGTTTTACTGTCTCTTAGTCAACTATCTGTCCACTACAACATTTCACATCTCTCTTTATTATCACAGATCAAAAAATAATCCACATAATAGTTTGAAGCTATCAACTTCTTTCATATGCAAGTGTGGCTTGACAGGATATATGAATAGCTAGCTAGTAGATAATATAGGAGGGAGGAAGGGAGGGAGATAGTTGGATGAGATAAATAGGTAGATAGGAAGAAAGGTAGGTAGGAAGAGGGAGAGAAAGTTGAATGAATGGACTGGGGGAGGAGAGAAAGAGAGAGAGAGAGAGAGAGAGAGAGAGAGAGAGAGAGAGAGAGAGACAGAGAGAGACAGAGAGAGAGACAGAGACAAAGAGAGAGAGAGAATGAATGAACAATGGATCTAAGAAAAATAAAGTGAAAGATTACCTGTCAGAGTCTAAGGTAGTTAGTTCCAGGAATAGATTAGAGATGATAACCATTGTATTCACATAATCTGTGAAGCCATGATATGGAGATGGCCAGGAAGAGGAATGATTCAACTCCCTGTCATCTTCATATTTGTGCTGAATTTTAGTTGAATCATTTGTTTGGAAATTAGAACTCATTTAGGGATTAATCTGAGTTCTGAACAGGGATTTGGTGCCTTCTTTTAAAGTCTGGGGAAGCAAGAATTACTTCTTACAGTTGTCTAGAGTTCCCAGAACATAGACATTTATCTCTCTCTCTCTCTCTTTTTTTTTCCCAGAATGAAATGTTGGAGGAAGGACACGAATATGCAGTCATGCTTTACACCTGGAGAAGCTGCTCCCGGGCCATCCCCCAGGTAAGAAGCTGCCTGGAATCTGGTCCTCTTCTCCCTTTCTTCACCCTTCAGTGGATGCTGCTATCTAATGGGATACAGTACAGTGATGGGCAAACTATTCCCCACGGGCCAGATCCAGGCATAGTTTGCCCATCACTACCTTAAGCAATTTCCTAATCACTACATCTGGATATGAGGGTGTAGTAATTAGGGAATTGCTTAAGGCAGTGATGGGCAAACTATGGCCTGGATCTGGCCCTCGAAGAATAGTTTGCCCATCCCTGGACCTTTACACCAAGAAATAGTCATATAAGGACAGATTCTTTCTTCCTAGACAGCGGAGGAATTCATAGAGGTTTAGAGAGAAGTTTCTAGATTTAGAGCTTGAAGGAGTCTTCCAATCCTCTCATTTTCTAGATGAGGAAAATGCATCTTGAAGAGAGGAAGTGATTTGGCCAAGGTTCACCTAGCTAAGAAGTATCTGAGGACAGGTTTGAAACTAGGACCTCATGACTCCAGGACTGGCTTTCTCTCCACTGTGCCACCCCATGCTATCTTGATTTTTCAAGTCAATACTCATGGGCCATAGAGAGCAGAATTTTGGGACACAAATACTAAATAGATTTTTTTTGTCATTAATAATTTCTCCTTGTTGCTCTTCCCAGCATGTTACCTGTTCTTAATGTGGGCCAGAGTGTGACCTGGTAGAAGGAGCACTGAGAAGTGGCCTTCATCCAGTCTGTTCACTTCTTCCAGGGCCTCTGTTTCATTGTTGGGAAAACCAGAGGGTTGAACTATGACTGCTCTACTCTCTTCCATCTCTAAATCTTAAGATGGGACAATGGAGATCCATGGATATGCTAAAACCAGCTTGAACCAGCTCTCAAGAGCCAATTGTTTAAATTTTCAACATGCACTTTTACATTTTGGAAATTGACCAACTCTACAAATCAGACCTTGATCAAGTAAATCAACAATAAATATTTTTTAAATATACAAATAAAATAAAACAATGTTTTGCTTGTCCACACTTAAGAAAATGATGGAGAAAATGTTAATAATGCAGCTTAAATTTAAAAGCGTATCCTGCATATATTTTTCTCCCAGAGAACTGGTTATTGAACATTTACCAGCATACCTTTGGATTTTTCCCTTCATGAACCCAGCCAGAATCTATTCCTTGCCTATCAATTTTTATGGGGAAAAAAGGGGTGGTGTAAGAAAATATATGACACTGGGAATGGGGTGAGACTAGAAGAGAAAGCCCTCTCAGATAGGAGGGAAAGATGGGCATAGAGTCAGGACAAAGAGAAGGAGGAAAGAGGGTAAAATTCTTGGAAATGACTATTTGCATGTCTCCACTAGTCTTCTGGAGGGTCTCTGCAGTCCTCAACCAAGCCAGAGTCCATCCTTGTATTACTGCCCAAACGTGCATCACTGCACAGTCTCTTTTCCTCCCACAGGTAAAATGTAATGAGCAGCCAAATCGTGTAGAGATCTATGAGAAGACAGTGGAGGTCCTGGAGCCAGAGGTCACCAAACTGATGAAGTTCATGTACTTTCAGGTAAGTAAATGGCCTGGAAAGTGGAATCTTCAAAGAATCTCTTCATATTCCAAAGATAAGGGTTTATAAATTCCTGCCATCTTACATACCCTCACTGCCTTGGAAGTGCCCACCCTTTATCAGTAGGCAGTGTGGCGTAATTATATAACTGTATAACTTAGAGAACATAACTAACTTGGAGTCAGGAGACCTGAGTTTGAATTCCCCCCTCCATTTCTACCACTTCAGACTATATGACCATGCAAGTCACATGCAAATCTCTGAGGTTCAATTTCCTCATCTGAAAAATGTTTTTTATAACCTTCTACATAGTGTTGTTATGAAGAAAGCAGCTTGGTACAGTGGAAAGAGAACTGAATTTGAAGTCAGGGGATCTAGTTTCAAATTCTGGTTCTACCACTTCCTGTCTTTGTGACCTTAGGCAGTTCACCTTCATTTATAGGATAAGTAAATTGGATTAGAGGAACTCTTTTCTAGCTCTAAATTCATGATCCTAAAGTACTTTGCAAACCTTCAAATATGACTAGAATTATATTTATTATCATATCTACTCATCCACAAGGAGAAATAAGAGAAGTTGTTTAGTTGTTTTTTAGTCATGTCTGAATTTTTGTGATCCCATTTGGGGTTTTCTTGGCAAAGAAGATAGAGTGGTTTGCCATTTTCTTCTCCAACACATTTTACAGATGAAGAAACTGAGGCAAATAAGGTTAATTGACTTATTGAGGGTCACATAGCTAGTGTGTGTCTGAGACCATATCTGAACTCAGGAAGATGAGTCTCTCTGATTCCACTTTATCCACTGGGCCACCCAGCTGCCCAAAACACTAGGAATACACATACAAAAGTGAGATATCCCTGCCCTCAAGGAACTTACCTTCTAGTAGTGGGAGATGAGACATATCAAATAGTGGGAGATGAGACATATCAAAGAATGATATCTAGGGAAAGGTTATTTCCTTTTTTAATTTTTGTTTTTTAACCCTTATCTTCGGACTTAAATTCAATGCTGTGTATTGATTCTATGGCAGAAGAGCAGTAAAGGGCTTAGGCAAATGAGGATTAAGTGACTTGCCCAGGGTCACACAGCTAGGAATTGTCTGAGGCCAGATTTGAACCCATGACTTTCTATCTCTAGGCTTGGCTCTCAATCCACTGAGCCACCCAGCTGTTCCTAGAAGGCTGTTTACTTATGGGAAGTCACTGGACTCCTAGCCAGGAAAACCTGAATTCAAATCCCACCTCTTATACTTACTGACTATTTGATTAGGAGCAAGTCACTTAATCTGTAAAATGGACACAAGAAAAAAATTAGTACTTACCTCATTGGGTTGCTGTGAGGTTCTAATAGCATCCTCTTTGCAAACCATCTTGAAAACTTTAAACCTCTCTCTAAATAACTGTTACTATTAGGCTCTCCTTTCTCCTTTAAACTTAACCAAAGATCTTGGTTTAATCAACTAATTACTGAATCTACTGAGCACCTTAGTTGCTGATGTAGTCATTGGCAGGTGATACAACAGAGAAGCCTTGGAGCATGGTCTCTGCCCTCCCAGAGTTTACAGGTTAGAGGAAGTAAAACGGACAAACATGTGAGACGAACACATAATGGAGAGAGTGAGGGGCCTGGAGTCAGACGTGGTAGGTTTGATTTCTATTCCTGCCCACTTGTTTGACCTTGGGCAAGTCATTTAACTTCCCTGGGTCTCAGTTTCCTCATCTGTAAAACAAGGGACTCTGATTAAAGGACTTCTAAGGTCCCTTCCAATTCTGTAACTGTGAGCTAGGACTTCAGTATGTTAGGCACTCAGAAAAGGCAGAGTCATCATGGGTTGGAGTTGCCAAGGGAAGGGAGTAAAATTTGAGCTGGACCTTGAAAGGTGGGTAGGAGGAGGTTTGGTGAATAGAGGGAGGGAATGGACATTTTTTTAATTTTAATTTTTAAAATTTTTTTATTGATTAAGAATATTTTTCCATGGTTACATCATTCATGTTCTTTCCCTCCCCTCCTCCCAACCCCCTCCTGTAGCTGATGTGCAATTCTACTGGGTTTTACATGTATCACTGATCAAGACCTATTTCTATATTATTGATAATTGCATTAGGGTGATTGTTTTGAGTCCACATCCCCAATCATGTCCCCATTGACCCCTGTGGTCAAGCAGTTGTTTTTCTTCTGTGTTTCTGCTCCCACAGTTCTTTCTCTGGATGTGGATAGCGTTCTTTCTCATAAGTCCCTCAGAATTGTCCTGGATCATTGCATTGCTGCTAGTACAGAAGTCTATTACATTCAATTTTACCACAGTGTATTGGTCTCTGTGTACAATGTTCTCCTGGTTCTGCTCCTTTCACTCTGCATCAACTCCTGGAGGTCTTTCCAGTTCACATGGAATTCCTCCAGTTCCTTATTCCTTTGAGCACAATAGTATTCCATCACCAACAGATACCATAATTTGTTTAGCCAAGGAATGGCCATTTTAAGTAGGGGAAGTAAAATGAATAAGAATAACCCTGTAAGACAATAAATTGCAAAGTAAGCAATGACCTGCACTGGTAAAGGGAGTTTTCTCACTGGGAATTCTCCTCGTTAATGGAATCACAAGTCTGGTCATAACTTATAACGACAACAACAATTCACATTTATTTGTGTTTTAAGGTTTGCAAAGCACTTTTCCTATATTATTTCATTTGGTTCTCACAACAACTCTGTGGAGTTAGGGAGTTGGGGAACACCTGTTCGGGCCTCTAGTCTCGCTTGCTTTGCTTTCCAGCGCAAGGCCATCGAGCGGTTCTGCAGTGAGGTGAAGAGACTGTGCCACACAGAGAGGAGGAAGGACTTCGTCTCTGAGGCCTACCTCCTGACCCTGGGCAAGTTCATCAACATGTTCGCTGTCCTGGATGAGCTGAAGAATATGAAATGCAGTGTCAAGAATGACCATTCTGCCTATAAGAGGTCAGGGAGCCTCTCCCCAAAGCTTCACCCTCCTCCTTTCCAGCCAGGGAGAAGGCTGCATCCAAATCTCTCAATGGGGCCCCCAGCCTGAGTTTTGGGTGGCTCTCAGGAAAGGGGCCTGGCCTCTCAGAGCTTTGCAGAATGTCTTTTAGACACAATCTAAATCTGGGGGGAGATAGGACCAGAGATAGCATAGCTAGCTGGGCCCTCAAAGGAGTTGCTTCAGACATAAAAAACAGCCAATAATGCTTTTCTTCTACTTGAGGAAACCCAAGACACCTAAAGTCAACCTTTCATTTTAACCCAAACACAAAGGGCAAAAAACATCAGGGTCAGGTCAGATCCACATGCTAGGAGGAAAAGAAGGGTCCTGAAGGGATTTTCTGTTTTTCAGAGCAGCCCAGTTCCTGAGGAAGATGGCGGACCCACAGTCTATCCAGGAGTCTCAGAACCTCTCCATGTTCCTGGCAAACCACAACAGGATCACACAGGTGATAGCCCTGGCTCCCCATCCCCTTTCTTCTTCCCCTTTTTTCTCCCCTCTCCTCCTTCCCTGCTTGTTCACATTCTCAGGAATGCTCACTCTGGGTCAGCTGGGGAATGGAGATCATGCAATGAATGGGATGACTCTTCGTCATTGACCAGCCTGGTCCCTGGGTCACACACATCATCTCTTCCCCAGTTTAATTTTCCACAAGCTTTTAAAATTTTCTATCATTTTCTTAAGCTACTGTAAAACCAAAGAAATGGTAAGTAGGCCAATCCCACCATGATTTCAACATTCCGTTTCTACCAAAAGTAAACCTTTGGTATCTTCTTCTACCCAGTTTCTGGCTGTAGGTGCATGGCAGCTAGCTTAGGCCTTCTGTATAACATTTTGAAGGTCGCAAAATGCTTTTCATTCATTTTCTCTTCAAAACAACTCCTAAAGTAGATGCTATTATTATCCCCATTTCATAGAAGAGAAAACAGGTAGTGAATAAGTGACTTGTCCAGGGTAATATAGCCAGGACCTGCCTGAGGCTGGAGTTGAACTGCCACTCTGACCAACATGTCACTCATACCAAGCTGCCTTTAGTGACATGTCAGCAGGCAGAACAGTGGATCTCAGATGCAAGATTGAGAATAGTCATTCTCTTTGTAAAGCTGTCATGCTCAAATATCTTTCACCAGGACTGTGTTGGCATTGTCCATCTTGCCTTCAGTTGGTTGGATAATACAGGTATCCCTTCCACATCATAGGGATCAGTGGCACAGCACCCCTACAATCTGGAAAGTCCATATAAAATTTTTTTCACCCTTCCTTTGTACCAGAGAAGAAGTCTAAATTTTGGGCCAGTGAGGTGGCCCAGATTTAGAGCCAAGCCTAGAAACAGGAGGTCTTGGGTTCAAATTTGGTCTTAGATGCTTCCTAGCTGTGTGACCTTAGGTAAGTCACAACTCCCATTGTCTGGACTTTCCTGCTCTCCTGCCTTGAAACACAATATTGATTTTTAAATGGAAGGCAAGATTTGGGGGGCGGGGGTTAAGTGAATTTTTTTCTTTTTCTTTTATGAGGTATATGATCTTGGGCTATATAGTTTCAAAACCTTTTTTGTGACATCTGCTAGTCTTTGAGTGTCATCCACAGCTTCCACAAAATTCCCCCCAAATTCTAATTTAATTTCTTATGCTGACTTGCAATATATTGAAATGGTGATGGGGAGAGTCTCAATGTGGAGGGGATACCTGTACAGCTTGAAGTTGGGAAGAGAAATCATTTCTTTCCCAAAACATTAGTTCTTTTGTTGTCTCATCCAGATACTGACATTGGATACCCCCTGCAATGCCCATTCATGGGGATTCCTTCCAAGCTCCATTAGTCCTTCGGACGTTTTAAAAGATGGTGCTGAAACACTTGATGATTTGGTTTCCTGCCTACTCTAGCCAATACTTGTATTATTATCATGCTGGAGCAGGGCTGCCCATAGCTCCCTAGATTCTCAACTCTCTCCCATCCCACTGGAGGCTTCCCACTGTCATGTTCCAGAGGCAGATCAGCTTGCACATGCGGACAGAAAGTCCTGATGGAAAGTAACAACAGTTGTATGTGTGTTTTAACTCTGTGTGGGTGCTTTCTTCAGTGTCTTCATCAGCAACTGGAGGTAATCCCAGGCTATGAGGAGCTGCTGGCTGACATCGTCAACATCTGTGTGGATTACTATGAGAATAAGATGTACCTAACCCCCAGTGAGAAGCACATGCTCCTTAAGGTAAAAGGTTTATTATATGATCATGTATAATCTTGTCTTGTGTTTTCCCCTTTCCTAACCTCTCCTTTCATTTTATTTTTTAAAATATTTTATTAAATGCTTTACATTTCTTTTTACCATTATCACTTCCCAGTAACCTGCCCTCCTCAAAGAATCCTAAAGAAAAGGAGTTAAATACCAAAAAAAGGGCAGATACACAAAGAAGATGACTTAATATGAGCACCTGTAGTGCATCTTTCCTCTGAAAAAAGGAATTATATATCATCAATTCCTTGAAAACAAGATTTTTAAAATTTCTTTGCTATTAATTTTTGGGTTTGTGGCTTTTGCTTCTCCTGTATATGGGGGATTGAGTTTGGTTGCTAGTGGTGGGTTAGGTTGTGCGATGGTAGTAGTAAGTTTAGAAGATGTATTTTTAGGATTAATTGTTGTTTTTTTTTAGTTTATTTATTTAGTTAGTTTTTTAGTCTATTTAGGAGGAATACTAGTGGTTTTTTTGTTATATTGCTACTATGGCTGCAGAGGAGTATCCTGAGATTAGATTTTGAAATATTGTAGCTTTTAGCATGTTATTTGTTTGATTTATAGAGTTAGTATATATATCTCATGTCTGGGGAAGTTGAGGTTAATACCGAACTGAACAAGAGCAACAACTACCCTGTACCTAACATTGCACTAGGTACAGAAAAATGACAACAACAAAAATCATTATGCATAGCTGATTCTACTTTCCTTACTTTACAACTTGTTTGTACAAGGCTTCCCATGTTTCTCTGAATACCTTGTATTTATTATATCTTCCTTTCATTTCCACTTTGACTCAGTTGTTCCTTCTTTCTCAAGGCAGCATGGCATGGTCAGTAGAAGGCTCAGTCAGAAAGACTTAGGTTCTTGTCCTGCTTCTAATGCAACCTGTCCATGTGACCTCAGGCAAGTCCTTTAATTTCTCAATGCCCTGGGAGCCTCTCTAAGGTGAAGTTGCTGACAAGGTGCCAGTTTGCATTGTTAGAGGGAGTTTTCTCAAGAAGAGTATCTCCTTGATTTATGGTTTGGCTTTTAAAAGATTACTCTTTATAAAAATGAACAATATGGAAATAGATATCAAGTGATAATACATGTATAACCCAGTGCAATTGCTTGTCCGCTCCAGGAGAGGGGAGAGAAAAGGAGAGGGAGATAACATGAATCATTTAACCATGGGGAAAATATTTTTTAAAAAATAATTAAAACAAATTTAAAAAAAAAAGAAGAGTTTGCCCTAACCAATAAAAATAGCAAGTCTGGGTCAAGCCCTATTCTCCAATTCTCCAACCAAAAAAACCGCTCATCTCCATTTTGATTTGTTTCTTCTCTCTCAGAATTTCATTTCATCTGGTTTTTCATGGTTGTTTAAACTCCCATTCCAATTTTCTTTCAATTTTCTCCTGCCCAATGACTTTGTCCCTTCAAGAATTCTATGGGATATTCTCCCATGAGGTTTCTGTAGGAGAGACTTTGCACATTTCTTCTATTCCAATTCCCTCCATAAAATTTTTCATAGCTGAGCTTGGCTTTATGGGCCACCTCTCCAAATCTATTTGAACTGTATTAGGAGAAGCTACCCAGCACACTCTTAGATTCTTTCTGGGGCCCTGATGTTCCAAATAACCAGACAGAATTCTTAACTCAGATGCTCAAGTAATCATAGAATTTGCTTCCAAATTGTTGTTCATTTCCTGAAATATTTCCAATATTTCTCTTTTACCCTCTTCCCCCCCCTTCTGTTTAACCCTTCTTTTTAAAATTTTTTTAATTTTAGTAACAAATTTCCACATAAGTTTTCTGAAATCATATGATCCATATTGTATCCCTCCCTTCTTCTCTCCCCGCATCCCAGAGCTAACAAGCAATTCCATTGGTTATTATATACATATTATCACACAAAACATATTTCCATAGCATTCATTTTTGTAAGAGAATAATCTTATAAAACCAAAACTCTAAAACATATGCCAAACAAACAAGTGATAAATCATATGTTTTCATCTGTATTCCTACTCCAACAGTTCTTTCTCTTGATGTAGATAGCATTCTTTTTCATAAGTCCCTCAGAATTGTCCTGGATCATTGCATTGCTATTAGTAGTAAAGTCTATTACATTTAATTGTTCCACAATATTGCAGTTATTGTGTACAATGTTCTCCTGGTTCTGCTTATTTTCACTCTGCATCAGTCCATGTAGGTCTTTCCAGCTCTTTTTGAAATTATCCTGTTTATCATTCCTTACAGCACAATAATATTCCATCACCATCCTATACTACAGTTTTTTCAACCATTCCCCAATTGACGGGCATCCCTTTAGTTTCCAATTCTTTGCCACCACAGAAAGAGCTGCTATAAATTTAATCCTTCTTTTTTAAGTCAGCTTTGTCATCCCTCTCTTTTAAATCAATCATATGGGTCAGCTAAGTGGTACAGCGAACAGAGCACTGGGCCTGGAGTGAGGAAGACCAGTGTTCAAATGTGACCTCAGATGATTATAAGCTGTATGGCCTTAGGCAAGTCATTTAGCCTCTCTTTGCCCCATTTTCCTCACCTGCAAAATGGAGATAATAGTAGCACCTACTTCCCAGGATTATTGTAAGGATCAAACAAGATAGTAGTTATAAAGCAATTAGCCCAGTACCTGGAACATAGCAAGTGTTATATAAATGTTAGCTATTATTATTATTATTACTATTATTATTATTATTAAAATACAAAGACAAAAATATCTGTCCTACACTCTCCATGTCATTGTATTATATTATGCCACCACCAGATGGAGATACCTTACCAATAATTTAAGAAAATATCAAGAAAGTTTTCCTTTGATTTTCAGCAGGAACTTACGAGTTTTAACTACCCAAGGAAAGTTTTACCTTTGGGGGAAATGCCTTTTTTTCTTTCTATCCATTTTCTCTCCCTTTATTTCAAAAAGGTCATTCTCTATAGGGGCTGAATCTTATGCCGGGCCTTATAATATGGCATAGGAGACAAAAGCAATCCAGTATGAAGGAGATTATTTAAAAAATGATTTCTGATCAAAAATTCCCTGGGAAAAAGGTAAAAAAGCCTTTTTTGAAATCTAACAACATTGGGAATGGCCCACTGGAAAATCTTATAGCATATTAGAGTTTGAAAAGAAAGTCTCTCTTTTGTCTCTGAATCTATATAATCCTATGGACCTGAGTACTAAACTAGCTCACCTCTTCCCTGAGTACAAATTTCACCTGCAATGATAGCAGTAAATAACAGCCAGCCTTGGTTTGAAGACTCTCTTTATTTTTTATTTTATTTTTTTTAAACCCTTATCTTCCGTCTTGGAGTCAATATTGTGTATTGGCTCCAAGGCAGAAGAGTGGTAAGGGTAGGCAATGGGGATCAAGTGACTAGCCCAGGGTCACATAGCTGGGAAGTGTCTGAGGCCAGATTTGAACCTAGGATCTCCCATCTCTCGGCCTGACTCTCAATCCACTGAGCTACCCAGCTGCCCCCTAAAGACTCTCTTTAAAAAGGAATTCACTACTTCATGAGGTTGCCCATTCCATGGTTGATTAGACCCGTTGGGAGATTTTGCATCATGCTGGATAGAAATCTGTCTTCATCAAACTTCCAGTCATTCATTGATCGTGGTTCTTTTCTCTGAGATGAGATGAATCCCACTTCCAAATAAAAGACCATCAAATGCAGACTGTCTGAAAAGTTTTGGAAGAATTTCTGCATCAAGACATTTAGGATAACCTGTATTGAAATACAGCAATTGCATCCTCTCCTAGGTCTCTTCTCCAGGATAAGCATCCCCAATTCTTTCAACCAATCCTCAAAAAAACATTTTAAACACGCAGTGTTTCATTAAAGAGAAATGGAGACCTTTTAAAAAAGTGAAGTAAGAGCTCAACCTTTTTTTTTTCCCATTCTTCATTTGAAGTTGAAATGAGTAATTTGCCTTTTTAATATATTTTCTCTTTTTTGGAAACCCTTACTTTCTATCTTGGAATCAATATTTTGCATTGGTTTTAAGGTAGAAGAGTGGTAAGGGCTAGGCAATGGTGGTTAAGTAACTAGTCTGGGGGCACCCAGCTAGGAAATGTCTGAGGCCAGATTTGAATACTGGAGCCACCTAGCTGCCTTCATTTAACATATTCTTTTGAGAGATTTTCTTTCAAGGGTATTTGACCATAGAACGCTTTGCGCCCAGCCTCTCAGGCTTTCCACTCCTCTCCTTCTAGGTCATGGGGTTTGGCCTCTACCTGATGGATGGAAACGTCAGTAACATTTACAAACTGGATGCCAAGAAGAGAATCAACCTCAGCAAAATAGATAAGTTCTTTAAGGTGAGTGTCTTCTGCTGGAGACAAGTCAAGGCTGTGGGAAAACTGAGGTGTAGGCTTTCTGCTGCAGGGAATGCCACTCTTTGGAGAAGCAAAGGGGTTTGCTTGTGAGTGTCTGGAATGCTACTTATGCCAAAGTGTCCAAGGGAACCAAGAGATAAATGAGAGCTCCACCATCTGCACACAGGGAAAGCTGGACAAACACAATAGGATGGAACTTGGGTTTAGACTTTTGGAAGTCCAGGAAGATACAATAGAAGCCTTTGAACCATCTGATAAAGGAGGCAATGGTTGATCTTTTGTTTCTTAATCAACGCATCTCTTCTCTGTCATCTAGAAAAAGTCATCGAAGGAGGCATGTCCTCATCTCATTTTCTGCTTAACCAAGGTTCCCATTCATTCCTATAATCATTCAGTCTTATGGGAAATACCTTCTGCATACAAAAAATGCAGTAGGCACTGGTAACTTATGTTTATATTATACTTAGTAATTTATAAATATTTTACACATTTTTTCCCTTGGATTCAACAACTCCAGGAGATATGTAGGACAGATATTGTTATCCCCATTTTCTAGGTAAGGAAGTAGACTCAAAGGTGAGATGATTGGCCCAAAGTCATTGGGATAGCTTGGACTTAAAACTCAGATTTCTTGGCTCCAAATTTAGGGGGTTTTGCATAATTCCAAATTTCAAACTGAATTAGCATCATGGAATCAGAATGTGCTAAAAGGACCTTGATGGATTGAATGATCTTATCCAGTCTCTAAGGGAAAAGAAGAGCATTTAAGTGGTGCCATAGTGCACAGAGTGCTTAGCCTGGAGTCAAGAAATCTCATCTTCCTAAGTTCAAATCCAGCTTCAAACACTTACTATCTCTGTGACTCTGGGCAAGTCTCTTCATCCTGTTTACCTCCATTTTCTCATTTGTTAAATGAACTGGAGAAGGAAATGGCGAACCATTTCAGTATCTTTGCCAAAAAATTCCCAAATGGGGTCACCTAATTGAATAACAATAACAAAAAATAACACCCTACAGGCATCTTTTCTAATGCTTTATTGATTTGAATGTTGAGTCCCAACATTTTAATTTTTTCTAGTTTGTTAAAGTTCCTCACATTCTCATGAAAAAAATTCTACAGCTTTTTTATTTTACCCCAGTTGCATTCCCTCTAATTTCTAACTTCCTTTGATTAATGAAATGAAATTGTAACAATTTTTTTAAACCCTTACCTTCCATCTTAGAATCAATACTGTGTATTGGTTCCAAGGCAGAAGAGTGGTAAGGGCTAGGGCAATGGGGGTTAAGTGACTTGCCCAGGGTCACACAGCTGGGAAGTGTCTGAGGCCAGATTTGAACTTAGGACCTCCTGTCACAAGGCCTGGCTCTCCACTGAGCTACCCAGCTGCCCCATAACACCTTGTTCTTGAGAATGATAGAAGTCCTCCTGAGTCTGCTTATTTGAAGGAGGTGCCTGATGTAGAAGAAGTAACACTTTGCCTGGCCATCAGGCTTGGATTTCTAAAGCTGGCTTGCCCATTAACCTGCTGTGTGACTTTGGTTAGGTCTCTTAATCTGCCTGGGCTTGAGTTACTTCATCTGTAAAATGGGGATTATGATGCCTAAGAGAAAGATCCCGACATCAATTCTGGGCTGACAGCCATAGTCTAGATCTGTGTCCAACCAGCAATTTAATTCAACCAATATTAAGCCCTTATTATCATAATTTTATAATAATCTTAATTTTGTAATAATGTAAATATTAATTTTATAATCTAAATAATAAACAAACATGCAAAAATAATAAATATATAATAAAAATTAAAATGATCTAAAATTAATTTTATAATAATATTACGTACACTTAAATATTTTTTTAAATGCACTTGAATAAAAACTATACTATACTGAGATACAAAAGTAAAAATGAAACTTTTTGGAGCAGTTAGACTCAGTGGATAGAAAGTCAGACCTAGAGACAGGAAGTCCTGGGTTCAAATATGACCCAAGACACTTCCTAGCTTTGTGATCCTGAGCAAGTCCTTTAATTCCCCGATTGCCTAGCCCTTACTGCTCTTCAGCCTTGGAACCAATATCTATTCTAAGACCGAAGGTAAGGGTTTTAAAAATAAGAATAAAAAGAAAAAGAAAGGGAAACATCTCCTGCCTTCTAGGAGCTTCCCACCAAGAGGAGGGAACAAGGAGTCACCAGTCATGCTCTCATGCTCACTTCTCTCTCTTCTCCTTTGTTATCTTAGAAGATCCCTCTGCAGTCTCCTTCCCATTCCGCCTCTTATTTGTCTTGTTGTTTTCTTTCCTTTGCAGCAGCTGCAGGTGGTCCCCTTATTCGGCGATATGCAGATAGAACTGGCCAGATACATTAAGACCAGTGCTCACTATGAGGAGAACAAATCCAAGTGAGTGCGTGCCGTAATGTCTCTTGGCTCCTGTGTGGTCCCACCTGGCATGGAGGCTGAGGCAGCAGCCTTGGCCCCTCTTCCCTCCCCAGCTCGGGGAGCTGTCGGGGTCTGGATGCGAGCCATGGCACCTGGCACTTGGCCTTCAAGGTCAAACTTCCTGGGCTTGTGGCCCGCGAGTGGGAAGGAGTGAGTGCGCAGGTGTGCATGGTGGCAGGCTCTGGACACTTTTTTACCCGCTCTTTATTCTCAGGGTACAAATGTGCTCAGAGCTTAGCCACAGCGCTCCCCGTATGAAGGAATGTGCCATTCCCCACAGCTTTGGATGCCTCGGGGAGCCAGGAAGGCCCCTCTCTGCTCGAGAGATGCTGGAGGTTGCATTTGGAGTATTTCTTGCTTTGGAAGTTAGGTGGGCACTTCAAGTGAGTTACCTCCAGCCATAAAGGTGGTGAGGACCCTACCACGAGTGGAATGGGTCTGACTATCTCATCTTAGCCCATCTCACAAAATCACCCCCTTTGGCACCATGTGGCACAGTCATCAGCAGTGCTAAATCCAGAGCTTAAACCTCTCAGGAAATGCCATGTGGCATCCTTGAATCCAGCTTGCCTTAAGCCCTACTACTGAGATATAGATCAATCAGTCAGTAAAAAAGCATGTGTTGGGGGCAGCTGGGTGGCTCAGTAGATTGAGAGCCAGGCCTAGAGAGACAGGAGGTCCTAGATTCAAATCTGACCTCAGACACTTCCCAGCTGTGTGACCCTGGGCAAGTCACTTAACCCCCATTGCCTAGCCCTTACCACTCTTCTGCCTTGGAACCAATACACAGTATTGACTCAAGATGGAAAGTAAGGGTTTAAAAAAAAAAAGAAGAAGAGGGGACAGCTGGGTAGCTCAGTGGATTGAGAACCAGCCCTAGAGATGGGAGGTCCCAGGTTCAAATCTGACCTCAGACACTTCCCAGCTCTGTGACCCTGGGCATGTCACTTGAACCCCACTGCCTAGCCCTTACCACTCTTCCACCTAGGAACCAATACAAAGTATTGACTCCAAGATGGAAGGTAAGGGTTTTAAAAAGAAGAAGAAGAAGGAGAAGGAGAAGGAGAAGGAGAAGGAGAAGGAGAAGGAGAAGGAAGCACATATTAAATGCTTACTGTGTGCCTGGGTACACAAAGAATGGTAAGATCACATTGGCCTATGGCAGCCAAGGTCAAGCCAGATGGGTCTCTGTAATGAAATAATATTTGCAAAGCAAACCTTACAGCACTATGTAAGCCTTAGCCACTAAGAATAATAGAAACAATGATGGCGATGGCGATGGCAATGACGATGATAATGCCTTTTGTCTCTCCCCAGCCAATGCTGCCCACTGTGATATCACATAGAGTGCAGAGGTTTTTTGAGATGGGCACCGATTTGAGAATTTCAGACTCATTTTTCCCATGTCTACCTGAGTTCTCAGAGATAAGAGGTTAAGGATGAAAGTATGGGCTGTAGTTTCTTTTCTTTTGGTGAGAGGTGAACCAGTGTTAGGAGACCTTCTGGTCCCAGCTTGGATACAAACAGACTCTATGACCTTGGAGAAAGCCCTTCTTTCTGGGCTTCCATTTAATAGGATTGCAAATTTAGGGCTGAAAAGGGACATTAGAAATCATCCAGCTAAATACTCTTCACAGACGAAGAAAACTGAGGCCTGAAAGGTTCAATGAGTAGACCTAACCCTAGCAGAGTCAGGATTCAAGATCACTTCTCTTCTTCTCCAGTATTCTTAGATATAGAAGTTGCATTTCCAATTCTGGAGGTTTTTTGGATCAAAAGAGAGTCATTTGATGTGGGAAGAAGAAGGAAAAAAAATAAGCATCTGGTCACTGGGATGAGCCAAGTATGATATCTTGTCAGGTGGTATTCCTTCATCACTTTAGATGATTCCACATAAGTGATGGGCTTGTGAAGGTTGGACTGTGGAGTTTCTCCAGTCTAAACCAGCTATCTCCAACCTAGGCCCCTATCCCAAATAAAGATGCATCCCCAGGATGGTAGGGTTCTCAGAGGTAGGAGAACAGTATTGGCACATGGCACTGCCTCTCTACAGTCACCAGAAGCAGAATTATTTGCAGCCCTGGCAAATGGCCAAGGAGAGGGATTGACCATTCATTCTCTCACCTCTCCTACCAGTTGGGTAAGTACACAGTAGAGAGGGGCTTCCTGAAAGAGGTTTGTGCTGGTCACTAGAAGTTGGTCCTAGAGAAACTAGGACTCTAGGGATTCCACATGCCCCAGAGAAGAGGAAACAGAAAGACCAAGCCCCTTGGTGGGGCTCTTCAGATATTTGGTTTGGCAGGTTCCCCTGGCCATGCTAACTTACATGTATGATGTTCATGGATCCTTGCTTGTTCCAAAGCCCAAGAGGGCCATAGTGACAGAGTGATGGATATGAGAGGAGCGGCTTCTGAACAGAAGGACTCTGCCCCACCTGTGAGTGAGATACTGGGTGCCTCCTCAGACCACATGCTTTTCTGTCCAGGTGGACATGCACACAGAGCAGCATCAGCCCCCAGTACAACATCTGTGAGCAGATGGTCCAGATCCGGGATGACCACATCCGCTTCATCTCCGAGCTTGCTCGCTATAGCAACAGTGAGGTAAGCCCTGTCCAGGAACTACTGGGATTGGGTGTGGGAAGGTGAGAAAGAAACCAAGAGGCAAACAGAGATTCCCTGCACCCTAAAAGGGATGGAGAAGGAGAAAGAGACACAGAGACAGAAAGAGGCAGACGCAGAAGACAGAGACAAACAGGAAAAAGAAAGTGTCAAAGAGATAGAGACAGAAAAAGAGACAGATCGAGAAACAGACAGAAAAAAGGAGAGTGACAGAAAGAGGAAGAAAGAAAAAATGAGAGTGCGGGAGAAAGGAGAAAGAGATAAAATGTTATGGAAGCTTGGAGACATATTCCTAAATGAGGAGGAGGTCAGAGCCAAAGATTACTCTCAAAGGTGTGCCCATAAGTGTATAACAAGTGGCTTTCCAAGAAAAAAAAAAGCAAGATGAGACATGTTTAAATTTAATCTGCATTATTAACTTTCCTCCATCACTTTCTTAAGCCCACACAATCAACAAAACAGTAAGCCAAGCCCTGATTTGTAGCATTTGCAGATTTCTGAGGTGTAAACACACACATTGAAAATTTAACAATCAGCTCTCAGGGGCCAATTCAAATTGACTCCAGCACACTCTGGAATTCTCTTCTATTCATAGCACTGAAGAAGCTGCTGACCCTAGCTTTCCCCAAGTTTTTAATATTTGGCCAAAATAAGAGGGGGGACTTTTAGAATCTATTTTGGGCCACATATGCTGAGACTAAAAAACATGCTATTAATAGGTCATATGTTTGGAGTTCTTTTTCCTTCAGTAATGATAAGTTACCATTTATATTCTGTCATCTTACTGCGGCCAATGACGTGTGTTTCAAAAAGTACTGATAGCTTTTGTTTTTGTATTATCTTTACTTCTGATTGTTCCATTACTCAGCAAAACCTTCTCTTGTAAGAGGGGAAAAAAAGCATCAATAAGCAAAACTAACTCACACATTACTGGAATCTGACAGCAGGTGCAATGTTCTCCCATAACTGTTTCCTCAGTTGCCTCCTCCCCTCACCCTCTGCAAAAAAGGATGACACATGGCTCACATTTTCATGATGACTATCTTGCACATAAGGCACATAAGATTATGGGGTATAGGATTATAGATTTAGAGTTAGAAAGGACCTTACAGGTCATTGAATCTACCCACTTCGTTTTACAGGTGAGGAAATTGAGGCACAATTTGGTTAATTGACTTGCTCAGAGTCATGCAATGTATGGGGCAAAATTTAAACTTGAGTCTTATTGACTCCAAGCCCAGCACTCCAACATCATACCATGGTACTTCCTTCTGGCCATGAAGGAATGCAGAGCTGTGTGGGCAAGTCACTTGACTTCAATTGTCCAGCCGTTACTGCTCTTCTTAGAACTCGGGGGGGAGGGGGGGAAGAAATTGGAGATAATTTTGACTGGAGAGATATGGCATGGTTTTTTGAGCTCTTACCCCCTGTCTTACAATCAATACTAGTATCCATTCCAAGGCTGATGAGTGATAAGAGATAAGTAACTGAAATTAAATGACTTACCTAGGGTCACACGGCTAGGAAATGTCTGAGACCATATTTGAACCCATGTACTCCCAACTCCAAGCCTGGCGCTCTCTCCACTGAGCCACCTAGCTGTCCCAATAAGACATTTTTTTAAACTAAAGCAAAGCAGTATATCAATATCAAATAAAGGAAGATAACGAGTGGCAGTGGCCACATTGTTCTGGTTGTTTAAAGGAAGTTTGACAGAACTATGGGGGATGAGCTGACACTTGAAAAATAGATAGGGTCCTGATGGGCTAGAGAAGGGGGAAGGAATGACTTGAGATTATTTAAGAAAATGAAAAGTTATATGTAGCATAGTATGATCAGGGTCTAGGGTTGGGCTAGATGTCCCATAAGGTCCCTTTGAATTCTAATCTATGACTCTATAATGGGTTGGTAACTTTTAACAGCAGTGCTGCCCAAGCCAAAAGCCAGTCCGCCATAGTGGATAGAGAGATGACCTTGGAGTCACAAAGACCTAGGTCAAGTCCTGCCTCTGACACAGATTAGCTGTGTGATCCCAACAAGTCACCTAACCTCTCATTGCTCTAGGAGACTCTCTAAGATTCTAACTTATGAGTGTCCCCATACACCAATGAAATCTCAGGTCCAGTGGTTATCCCTATTTACCCCTGATCCAAAGAGAAATGAGAAGAGACCACAGCAAGAACAGAGCCAGAGGCTGGAGTGAGAGGAATGAATTTGCACATTGGTCTGACTACTTTGTTGGGTGATGTTCTCCAGGTGGTGACTGGTTCTGGATTGGACAGCCAGAAATCCGATGAAGAGTACAGGGAACTCTTTGACCTGGCTTTGCGAGGGCTCCAGCTGTTATCCAAGTGGAGTGCCCATGTCATGGAGGTGGTAAGTGACCTCAACTCCAACCCAGGCAGTGTCCCCCTCCCTTCCTGTCTATAAAACCATCTGACATTCATCTTTGGTCTTCTTCTCTCCAGTACTCGTGGAAGCTGGTTCATCCCACTGACAAGTTCTGCAACAAGGACTGCCCTGGCACAGCAGAGGAATATGAGAGAGCCACCCGCTACAACTACACTAGTGAAGAAAAGTTTGCCTTTGTGGAGGTGAGTGTCTCCCTTCTCCACGCTCCATTGATTGGCAAAGGCAGCAATGGTCAGGATGGGTCAGTGCAAACAGGGTCCTGAGCATACTTTCTAAATTAGGTTGCCCTCACTGAATGGCCTCATTCTACCTTTCTGACTTTATCTCCCATTTGCCCATAGTGGTGATCCACAAAGATTTGTTATTAACCTTCCATTTGTACCTTTTGCCCTTTCTTTCTTTATGTTGGGAGAAGGGACACTTCACAGGTTGTTGTAAGAAAGGAACTTTGTAAACATTAAATCGATGTGCATGTGTGAATTACTTTTGTTGTCCAGCAGACAAAACTTGGAGTCAGGTATCAGGAATATTACATTCTTGTCTCAGTTTTACCAACTCAGGATGTGACCTTGGTCAGGAACTTGAACCTCCTTTCTCTCATTCCCTTCCATTCTCCTTTAAACAAAACTTAATAAGTAAAAATGTCATAAGCCCAGTTCTACTGACCTCAAGGATATCCTGGTTGGATAGTGCTTTACAAAAATTAATGTGGGGAGGCAGCTGTCCCTGTAGAGATCCAAATGATCCAGCACAGCCCTTCAGGGAGTAAGCATCTCTCCCAACTCAGAAGGATTTGGGGATTCCCCTGGGAAACACATGGAATGAGCCCTGTATGGGGATTAATCGGGGTCTGCTGAACTCTGCTGTGACCCAAGCTTGCTGTTTGGAATTAGTGCTTGCTATTTTGTCACTTTAGAGTGTCTTGGGGATACAGAATTGGGGAAGGGATGGAGGGCCAGCCTCCAAGTCCCAAAGACCCAGTTTCAACATAAAGTGTGGCTATAATCAAGTCACATTACCTCCTAGTGTTCTATCAACTCTTCAAAATTCCATGATGCAGTTCTGATTTTACATTGGGAGAGGACATTTCCTCACTAGGATTTCACTTCACAAATGAAATAATAGGACTGGAACAAAAAGGAAAAAAAAAAAAGATGGCACAGTGTGCTCGGAGTCAGAGGATCTGGGTTTGAATCCCAGCTCTGCCATTTTACTACCTTTATGACCTTGACAAGTCACTCAGTTTCTCAGTGCCTCAGTTTTTCCATCTATAAAATGAGAGGACTGAACATGATGGCCTCTAACATCGCTTCTAGCTCGCTGTCCTTTACCTGATAATCCTAATCAAAGTCAAATGAATGTGCCACAGGAAGGTATAGATCAGTGATTCCCAAAGTGAGCGTCACCACCACCTGGTGGGTGCTGCAGCAATCCAGGGAACAGTGATGGCCACAGGTGCATTTATCTTTCCTATTAATTGCTATTAAAATTTTTTAAAAAATTTATTTCCAGGGAGCTAAGTAATATTTTTTCTGGAAAGGAGATGGTAGGCCAAAAAAGTTTGGGAACCACTGGTATAGATGGACTGACTCCCAAATTTGCTCTTGGCCCAGGTGATTGCTATGATCAAAGGTCTACAAGTGCTGATGGGCAGGATGGAGAGTGTCTTTAACCAGGCCATCAGGAATACCATCTATGCCGCCCTGCAAGACTTTGCCCAGGTGACTCTACGAGAGCCCCTGAGGCAGGCTGTGAGGAAGAAGAAGAATGTTCTCATCAGGTTAGTGATGGCATCAACACTGTCCCAAAGACCTGGACTCTTCTTTTCCCATGAAATTCCTACGACCCAAAGAGGAAATTCTGGACAGAATCTCCTCATTAGCATTCCATCCTGATTCCTTACCAACATCCCATTTGCTGTGGTGCTTGGACAAACCAATGTGGGAAGGACAATGCTCACTAGCTTGTCACTTTATATGGGAGCTGGACCACCTTCATCAGGATGGTCCAAGTAACAGAGGAAGGGGGTTAACCAGAAAGGACTGAAAAGAGAGATTTCCCCTTTGACCCAAAATGAAAAAAAAAATAGCCAAGCTATAGGTACCATAAGTAGCCTGGTCTCTGTAATACAGAGGAATGAGCTCTGGAATCAAAGGACCTGGGAGCAATCTGGACTCTAATGTGGTCTACCTTTGTTACACTGATTCTCAATTTCCTCATCTTTACGCTAAGGAGGCTGGACTAGATAGTTCCTTCTAGTTGTGTTTCTATAATCTGATAGATTTTCCACCGAAGTTATTTTCCTCTAAGAGTTTAGATTAATTCCCTCTCTTGGAAAACCAGGTCTGAGTTCACGTCTGTTCTTACTTCAGTGTCCTACAGGCCATTCGGAAAACAATCTGTGACTGGGAAGGAGGTCGGGAACCACCCAATGACCCTTGCCTGAGAGGGGAGAAGGACCCTAAGGGTGGCTTTGACATCAAGGTTCCAAGACGAGCTGTCGGACCTTCTAGCACTCAGGTAAGAAGCACTGGCTTGGTCTGGCTTGGAGGTTGTAGGCCCAAACCAACAAGGGATCAAGAGAAAATGGGGACTTTGGTCTTCTCCTACCATCTTGAGCTGGTATAGTGAAGACAGCACTGAATTGTAATTCAGAAGTCCAGGGTTCTAGTTTCAGGAGATCAGGGTCCTAGTTTCAGATATGATGTTAAAATTTGCTCTATGACTCTGGGCAAGTCATCTAACTTTCCATGCTTCTGCCTCCTTAACTGTGACACAGAGATAATTATTACTTTTCTCACTTCCCTCACAGGGTCATTGTTTGGTACACATGTCAATAGCTAGTCCCCTACATCTTCTCAAAACAATGTCATTCCCCTTGTCTTCATTTCTCTCAGATTAATTTATATCTGAATATGCTTTCTATGCAACATAATTTATTGCTTGGAAAAGCCCTTCATCTCTCTCCTAATAATAAAATATTTAATTAGAATGAGATAGTAAGGTAAATCAGAAAAAAAAACAAAGAAATAGACCCTTCATGAGAACCTACTCTCATACACAAATGGGTATCATTTCCCATACCCTGGGAGTGAAGGTGTGGGGAACATATCCCAAAGAACTCTTAGGAATTTAAGAAAGACCTTTTTTTTCAAAGGTCATAGGGAAAAAAAATTCAGTGAGACACATTTTTCTTCCTGGTGTCCCCCTCTAGGTTAGAGGGAGGTATTTTGTTTAGTATGATGGGGTTTTAGAACTAGAAGAGACCTCAGAAATTACCTGGCACATAGCCCTCATTTTATAGAGTTTCTGAGAAATTATGTGACTTGCCCATAATAAACACAGTTAATAAACAGAGGCAAGAATAAAATCCTCATCTCCTAAACCCAAGTGATCAATCCTCTATACCGTGGCCACCTCTAAGTAGAGGTCACTAACCTTCTTAGCTCTGGATGGCTTATGACAGTGATGGGCAAACTACGGCCCATGGGCCAGATGCAGCCCCCTGAAATGTTCTCTCTGGCTATGCAACAGTATTCCTAATCTGACAAATACAATGAGTAGGATACAATACAATGAAACTTCAAAAGAGTTGCCTTAGAAACAGACTGACAGATGAGCATTTCCTTTCCTTTGGCCCCCTCTTTAAAAAGTTTGCCCATCACTAGCTTAGGAGAGTACCTGGGTACTACTGACTATTCTTAGAGATGAGAAGATGAGAAAGATAAAAGAAAGAAAGGTAAAACAGAGTAAGGGAAGATGCTAGGGAAAAGATAAGGGAGACATCAAGAGATAGATGGACAGGGGAAATAAAGAACAAATGCCATCTCAAATAGAAGTTGCTTGGTTCCTTCTTTGACCACTCTCCTCAAAGTTCTCCCAGAGTAGTTAAAGAAGATCATCCTATGATCAATACCTTCACCCCTTCAAAATAAAAAGATGATTATCTTAAATAGAAAGTGTATTTTTTTGTTCTGAAAATTTTTTACCAGCCTTTCTCCCACTTTTTAAAGCCTCAGTGTTTTTGTTCTATGCTTTCCTAAAGGGAAAATTCTAGAAAGGGTTGTAAGCTTAGAGAAAGAGTTTTTCTTAATTTTTCTGTTGAACTAAAAAAGATGTTTTTTAAATGCTTCCACGCCTCCCATAGATGACTATTTGTCTCAAAGAATTCAAATTGAGGAGAAAGTACTTGAAACTAAAAGTAGACTGAATGTAGTCAGATCTTTTGCTATTGATTCAGACACCATCTTTACAGAGCCTTTGGCTATTACTAGTGTAATGTTCCCTTAGGATAAAAGTACCCATCCCCTAATTGTCTGGTATCTTTTTGTCCTTTCAAGTTATACATGGTGAGGACCATGCTGGAGTCCCTCATCGCAGACAAAAGTGGCTCTAAGAAGACCTTGAGGAGTAGCCTTGATGGGCCCATTGTCCTTGCCATTGAAGAGTTCCACAAACAATCCTTCTTCTTTACTCATCTGCTCAACATCAGTGGTGAGCCTTGATTGCAAAGTACCAATCAGAAGGGGTTGGGGACAGTGCAATGCCATGCTATGCAGGCTGATAGAACCACTTTTGTTCCTATAATTGCCTAATTCCCTGTGGAACATATTTATAGTGTGATTTTGGAGGTTAGGGAGACTGGGATATATCTGGCTAATTTTCTTCCTGATTTAGCAGAATTTCTTTTAACAGATGTTTGCAGCTGGCTTGGCTCATAACCCTCAAGGGAAGAATGGACATAACCCTCTGTTTCCTCAGGGAATAAGCCTAATATAACTTTCTTCTTCCTACCACCACATCTGTCAAGTTGGCTACTTAAGATCCTTTAATTAATAATATTTAGCTTACAGCAAAACAGGATCTCAAGATATTTCTACCAGTTTTATTATCTTCCTTTTCCTTCCTGGGTTTTGTCTAGTTTGGATGAGATGAGATGAAGGAAGAGTGCGGCCCGAGGGACATGGAGAAAATAATGCCATGTATATCTTATTTTTTTTTTAAAACTTTGCCTTCCATCATAGAATCAATACTGTGTATTACTCTGAAGGCAGAAGAGTGGTGAAAGCGGGGCAATGGGGTTTAAGTGACTTGCCTAGAGTCACACAGCTAGGAAGTGTCTGAGGCTAGATTTGAACCCAGGACCCCCCCATCTCTGGATCTGGCTCTCTGTCTACTGAGCCACCTAGCCACCCCTACCATGTGCAGCTCTAAAGAAATTGTGAATAATCCATACAATCAGGACCGCTGTATGGCTTCGTTGTTTTCTGAAGTTAGCAGAAGATCTTATTTTCCAAATGTAAGTTAGTATAGACCTGTTCTACAGACAGGTTGATCATTCAGTCAATATAATAGTATTATTGAGCCCCTACTATATACCTAGTACTGTGCTAGCACCTTAGAGAATACAAAAGAATTATAATATATGCACTCTGAAAATATACATATTGGAAAAACTAGATTAATATTCATTAAACAAAGAATAAGTCAAGTGAGTCAGCTAGTCAATTAAGCACCTTTTATGTTCCAGACACTGTGCTAGGTATGAGGGAAACAAATACAGAGAATGAAACAATCCTTGCCTGCAAGGAGCTCACATCCTAACAAATATAATTTGAAGGAAACCAAGGTTTCCTTTACAGGTTGTAAGTATTGTAGTTTGAAGAGAAAGGAAATCAGTGTAGGCTGGAGTGATCAGGGCAGGTTTCATGGAAGAGGTGGAACTTGAGCAGAATCTTAAAACAAGAATAGAAATTTATATTAGCGAGCAGAGAGGAAACTTCAGTAGAGAGAGGAACATCAAGGAATTGACATGAGTTAGGAGAAATTAAGGAAACCCATCTGGCTTGAGCAGAGAGTTCATTTTAGAGATTAGTGAGAAGTAGAGTCCGATAATATTATCCTTACTGTGTAATATTTATTCTCCAATATTTCCATTAACATTTTTCCTTTACATCTTCGGCAAACTGATGGTTATCGCAATCCACAAAGACATTAACCCAATAGTAGTATCAGTGGTGATGATGATTAATTGATAGCAGTTCATGATACATATCAAATTCCAGCAGTTCATAATTTGCATGAATTTGTTGTGAAATCAGTCTAGGATCTCCTTTTGGGCCACCTGCACCAAACCCCAAAGGAACATACTAGACTCTGGTCCTCCCTGCTGCAGGCATCTTGGCACGGTCACTCCATGTGCTGACTAATTCCAGCTTCTCTTGCTTGTTCCTTTAGAAGCCTTACAGCAGTGCTGTGACCTCTCCCAGCTATGGTTCCGAGAATTCTTCCTGGAATTAACGATGGGTCGTCGAATCCAGTTCCCTATTGAGATGTCCATGCCCTGGATTTTAACAGACCATATTCTGGAAACCAAAGAACCTTCCATGATGGAGTAAGAAGGGACAAGGCTGGGATTAATGGAAAGATTTGCAAGGAAATGGCTACTAAGGAATCTGTTCATCCCAGGGCCAAATGTTTGCCATAAAACCCCTGGGGAAACTGGAGAAAAAGCAGTGTGCCTTCCCAAAGAAACTCAGACTAGACATTAGTCCAATCGCCAGTTATTTGAATTCATAGAGATTGAAAAAAAAAATCTGCCTGTTTATACTCCTGTTAATGTTGTTATTCAATCATTTCAGCCCTGCCCAATTCTTCATGACACCATTTTTGAAAGTTTTTTTGGCAGAGATACTTGAGTGGTTTGCTCTTTCCTTCTCCAGCTCATTTTATAGATGGGGAAACTGAGGCAAACAGGGTTAGGTGCCTTGCCCAACTAATACATGTCTGAGGTCACATTTAAACCCAAGTCAAGGCTCAGCATTCTATCCACTAAGCCAGATAGCTACTCCATTTATACTTTTACTCACACTCATAATGGTCAAGTCTGATGGAAATGAACATCAGCAGTCTTGAGAAGAAATGGTTTCTAGAGAGCATTTGGGTTTATATGTTTGTCAACATTCTGAACCACTGCCTGATTTCTTCTCAGACTAATTAAGGTCTTGGGTTTATTGTCCTAGCTGACCTTAGTTTTCTGTACCCTTTAATCATATGTATTTACTTGGCTCTTTGGGTCCTTGGGAGGAAAAAAAGCATAATAATTCACCCATGACTATGGGTGCTTTTTTGTGTGTGTTTGGGGGAGGGAAGGTTTATTTGTGTATGGAACTCATTGTGTGGAAACTTTCTCCTCTGGCACAGTGGAAAATCACTTACAATTTTTAGTCCTAGAGAATTGCCTGGGCATTAAGAAGTTTAGTTACTTAGCCATATTTAAGTAGCTAGTACGTGTTTTAGGGGTGGAACACAACTCAAACCCAGGTCTTCCTCTCTCCAAGGTTAGTCATCTATCTATTGTACCACACTGCCTCCCAGGGATGCTATAAAGTAATAAAAGAGTGAGTACTGTCCTAATTCTAAACAGTTTCCTTGGGTTCAAGGGGGCAACTAGGTAGCACAATGGATAGAATACTAGGGCTGGAGTCAGGAAGAATAATTTTCCTGAGTCCAAATCTGACCTCAGACACTAAGCTGGATACCCTGGGTAAGCCACTTAACCTTTTGCCTCTGTTTCCTCATCTGTAAAATAAGCTAGAAAAGGAAATCATACCAGTATCCTTGTCAAGAAAACCCCCAAAGTAGAAACACAGAAGAAAAACAACTGCTTGATCACATGGTTTGATGGGGATATGATTGGGGAAGTAGGGTCTAAGCAATCACCCTAGTGAAAATATTAATAATATGGAAATAGGTCTTGATCACACATAAAACTCAGTGGAATTACTCATTGGCTATGGGAGAGTGGGGAGAAGGGGAGGGAAAGAACATGAATCATGTAACCATGGAAAAATATTCTAAATCAATTAAATAAAATTTTTCAAAGTGCAAAAAAACCCCCCAAACTTTAAAAGATTACTCTATTGAAAAATGAATAATATTGAAATAGGTATCAAGTGGAATTGCTTGTCGGTTCTGGGAAGGAGGAAGGAAGAGGAGAGGGAAAGAAGATAAATCATGTAAATATGGAAAAATATTTTTAAAAAATAAAAATTGAAAATCAAAAAATAAAATACAGCTTTATTCTGTAAAAAAAAAAGAAAGGAGTAAAAACAAGTCAGAAATGATCGAAAACCTACTGAACAACAAACCTTGGGTCTAAGTATGGTACATCAGGCCTTAATCAATTCCCCAAATCTATTCATTTGTTGTATTTCCTGTGAGTGTCCAAAAATTCTTCTGCATTGTGATAGAGATCATTTTCAGAACTAACAACAACCTTTGTTCCCCCAAGGTATGTGCTGTATCCTTTGGATCTCTACAATGACAGTGCATATTACGCTTTGACGAAGTTCAAAAAGCAGTTCCTGTATGATGAGATTGAAGCCGAGGTAAGTTCCAAGCATCGCCTCACTCATTTCTTCCTCTGCCCTGCTCCATAATTGACAAAGGAGATAACTAGTCTTAAAAATAGAAGGAACCACCTTTAAAGATGTCCCAGCATGAAACATTTTAGAAAATACACAGAAGAAAAGAGAAGGAAGTTTGGAAGACAGAGTTAAGCAGTGTTAGAACTTACTGAGCTAAATTTAATATCTACTTTTTAAAAACTCCCTCCTATACATAATAGGTTTTTTACAGTATCCTACACAATTCCTCTTTTTTGGTTCTTTGTATATGGAAATATTCATGTTTGCTCATGTCTGTCAAGTTTTCAATAATAAAAAGAAAAATATTAAATCAATAAAGCATCTCCTTTATCCATCATTCTCCTATAATAGGATGACAGCTGTTTAGAAAGGACTCATTTTACAAAGGGACATTTGTGTCTAGTTATTCTTGGGTCAAGGAAGTAGTATGATAGAGTGGATGGAGGCCACCTTTTGTTGGGTTCAAGTTCTACCTTTAATACATGCTGGCTTCGAAGTCATGGGAAAACCACTTACCCTTTCAATGCCCCAGGCAACTACCTAGAACTTCGATGTTACAGATGAGTCGCTGATCAGCATCCATGGAAAGAGTTTCTATATTGGGAGTTCAGTACAAGGGTGAAATCGCCCATCCAAACAAAAGCAATAAAAAAAAAAAACAACCCTCATTGGCTTAATACCACCACCACCCCAGAACAACCCAGCCAACCTTTGGTGAATCAGTTAAAGCACTTTCTGTGTCTCAGTTTTACTACCCATAAAGGCAAATTGATCATCCCTGTCCTACCTCAAGAGCTGTCATGAGGATCAAATGAGACAATGAATGACGAAAATACTTTGAAATGTCAAATGGAGCCCCAATCAAGATACCATGATTGGGGAAGCAATGGGGGCTATTCCTGCAGTGTGTTTTGAAGCCAAAGCTCACATATTTCAGGGGAGAATGAACAAGAAGACTGGCCTCTTCCCAAACTCAGCCCAGTGCCCTGGGGTGGCATGCACACTAAAATCATTATGAATACCAACCCAAGGTGAGTGCCACAGATACTGGGTACAACAGGACTTTGATGAAAATGGCATCAGAGTCAAAGTGAATTTACTGAATCTTGTTGAGGGCAAGGATTGTATCTTATTTTGTCTCTGTTTCTCCAGTGCTTAGCTTGGGTTTTTGAACATAGCAAATGGATCATTAATGCTTGTAGAGTCAGATACCCATTTCTGATTTTAGATATTTTATCCTTCAGCAAGCTACCACTAAAGGAAGCCAAAAAAAAGCAACAGAGCAAAAACCACCTAAGTAAATTGGGGAGAAGGATGCCCCTACTGTTCAACTTATCTTGTTTAATATGTAATTGTAGTGATATAAAAATCCTCTTAGACATCAAAGGTTCAACAAAGAAATGGGTCTTCCAGTCCTCAGGATATGGAAAGAAAAGAATGCAGGCTAGAATAGTTAAATATAACCCATTTTCTTTATAATGGTTTTCACGCCCTGCCTTTCCTTATCCAAATCTCTTTTTTATCCCCAGCCCTGAGCCAATTACAGTTCCTGCCTCTGATGGGTAGTTGAGCTTCTGTGTCTGATATGAACTTTTACTTGTGTCAGAACATAACAAATTCACCATTGATGGAAGGACTGTAATTTGATTGATTGATTGATGGAATCAGTGTAATAAAAGTTTTCTACGAGTGTTAGGAGATAGAGAATTTTTAACTTTGTGTTCAGTATAAAAAAAACACATTCAAGGAAAGATATTGACAAGTGGGAGCATGTGCAGAGTGAGGCATTAAGGCTAATGAAGAGACTGTAGACCACACCATGTGAGGATTGGTTGAAGGCACTGGGAATATTTAACTTGGAGAAAAGAGGATATAGGTGGGTCATGATCATTTTCTTCAAGTGTTTCAAGGACTGTCATAGAGCAAAAGGTTTAGATATGTTTTATTTTGTCCCAGAGAACAAAGGGAAACTGCAGAGATTGATTTTTGTCTAGATGTGAGGACATACTTCATGGTGATCAGATCTGTCCTAACAGGAAATGGAATACCTCATAAGAAAGTGAGATCCAAGTGAAAGATGGATAATTCCTTGACAAGTATGTCATGGAGAGAACTTTTTTTTTGGATACATCTTAGTCTAGATGACATCAAAGGTTCTTTCCAACTCTGAGACCTTGTGATTCTCTGAAGGAATGTAGAAAACTGGTAAACAACAGGCAGAGAGAAAAAAAGTTCAGAAGCAAGGTGGGCAGAGAGGGGCACATGCTAAAAAAAATCATTCCAACAATTCTGTGCTAGAGATTGCAAACATGTTCCAAGTGAGATTGGAAATGGAAACAAACCAACATAGTAATATATAGAAGAGGTTAGAACTGAGGGAGAGTCACGTCCCATTTATTAAAGGATATGAAGATAAATTTGTTAAAGAGATATTAACTTCTACCCCTGATCCTTTTGTTTCTCTCACAGATGCAAACTTCTTTTTCTTTTTTTTAAAACCTTACCTTCTGTCTTAGAAAGGATAGTAAATGGCAGTTCCAAGGCAGAAACATGATGAAGGCCAGGCAATTGGGGTTAAATGACTTGACCAGGGTTACATAGCTAGGAAGCATCTAAGACCAGATTTGAACCCAGGGCCTCCTGTCTTTAGGCCTGACTCTCTTCCACTGAGCCACCTAGCTACTCTAGAACACAAACTTCTAGAGAGCAGAAAAATTTTCATTTTCATCTTTGTAGTACAAGCCAAGACAAACAGCAGGCACTGAATATGTGTTTGTTGTTTGATAAAAGATTAGCATTTGGGGCAGCTGGGTAGCTCAGTGGATTAAGAGTCAGGCCTAGAGACAGGAGGTCCTAGGTTCAAATCCGGCCTCAGACACTTCCCAGCTGTGTGACTCTGGGCCTTGACCCCCATTGCCCAGCCTTACCACTCTTCCACCAAGGAGCCAATATATAGAAGTTAAGGGTTTAAAAAAAAAAAGATTAGCATTTGTGTCCTGCTTCTGAGTTCAGTGATTTAGTAACTAAGCACCTTTGTCACTCTCTGAGGATGAGCTAATAGTTCATAGAGAAGAAAGGCTTCCACATATAAAACAGTAGTTCATAGAGAAGAAGGGCTTCCACATATAAAACAATAAATTATGAGGCTAATTCATCATGTTTCCATAGCATTTTAGTACTTACCAAAAATTCTCCTTTTAAGAACCCTATGAAGCAAGTAACATAAACATTAGTATATAGATGAGGAAACTGAGGCTCAAAGAGATTGAAGTGACTTATCTAGGGTCACACAGCCAGTATGCATCAGAGGGGAATTATGAACCCAGTTCTCCTGACTCAGAACCCAGAATTCTGTCATCCCAGCTTTTACTGTGGGCCAAATTATCATTAAAGAGCACATAAGTTGTTTCTCTTCCATTTCATAAATTCAAGTGACAGCGATCCAGAGATGACAGTAACATTTCCTGCTTTTTCTTCTTCAGGTCAATCTATGTTTCGATCAGTTTGTGTACAAACTAGCGGACCAAATCTTCGCCTACTACAAAGCAATGGCTGGCAGGTATGAGAATCCCCTAGATGGAGTGGTGAATGGTATTACCTCTGAAAATGCCACTGAAACAAGTCGGCTCCCCTGGCTAAACTAGAAATTCTTTGATGGAAAGGACTGTATCATTTTTGGTTTTGTATCTCCAGCTTTTGGCCCAGTGCCTGGTTCAGAGTAATTAATTTTTTAAATATACTTGATTGATTAAGCTATCAACATTTTATTCATCACCTATATAAATTTTAAATAACCCTCTTCTTACCCAAGTCTACCATTTGTAACTCATCCTTAATCAGATCTTTAAGCTTAGAAAGATAGGGGAACTTTCTGAGGTGAAGGATACCCAGATAGTCCAAAGGACAAAATTGATATTCTCCTTTGCCAAGGGTCTGAGGGGCCACTAGGTGGTCCAGGTGATAGAGTACCAGGAAGACTCATCTTCCTGAGTTCAAATCTGGCCTCAGATACTTACTAGCTGGGTGACCTTGAGCTGGTCATTTAACCCAGTTTGCTTCCATTCATTATCCATAAAATGATCTGGAGAAGAAAATGGCTAACCACTCCATTATCTTTGTCAAGACAAGACTAAAACAACTGAATAACAACAATTACCAAGGGTTGAGTCTCCTGCTCCTTTAAAAAAGAGATGTACTATCCGTGATCTCACCATTAGAGCCTAAATCAGGATCCACAAGGTCATTCTAATTAATTCCAGGGCTATTATGAGAATATCTAGAGTCACATTCCAATCTGTCACTCCCTATCAGACTCAGTATGGTTGTCAAAAAAGGCCTGAAGCATAGTTATGGCCCACTTTAAGAAAACATAATATGAGAAAATCTGAATTTGCAAACCAGATAAATTGGGAAGTGATTATTTGTATTATAAAATTATTTTTCCTATTTTAAGATTATTTCCTGCAACGTTACTTCAGGTCATGGCATTTTTGCTTATGACATAGCATTCTTTACTGTGAAGAGTCCTGGCCTGAGGGCATTTGAATTGGTAACATCACAGGAGAATTAGGACTCTCAGGCATGCATAATATATCAACAATAAGAGCAGCCATTTTTGTAAAGTTCTTTCTTTTAGGTGTGATATGTACTATGTAAATCAGGCAAGTTTATTTATTTTGTAAATATTTGATTATACCTACTGGGTAAGTAAAATTTGTGTTAAATAAAATCATTTATAAATTTTCACTTTTCCACAATAGTCTAACATCTGTATTTCATGCCACAGCTGTACACACCCTTTGAGAACCACTGCTTTAGATAGTGAACTGCTCTGACAGGTTTGAAATATGCTATTTATCCACATTTCATTTTCTTGTAAAATTCCTATTCAGGAATATAGCACATCTCTTATAATGTCACTTATCTATATATGATGAAAAGAGAAGGAAGGCTTTGCCCAGGAAGCAAACACTGGCTCTTTTGCCCACTTTCTGCCACCTCGGGTAGAAATCAACATTGAAAAGCATTCAGGAAAAATCTTTGATAACATAGATCTTCTGTGAGAGTAGATGGAACTGAGAACACTAAGGATGATTATGTTCATTGACTTTTTTTTTCTCCATCCAGTGTACTATTGGATAAACGTTTTAGAGCAGAATGCAAGAATTATGGAGTCATTATTCCATATCCACCATCTAACCGCTATGAAACGCTACTGAAACAGAGACATGTCCAGGTAAGGTGAGAAAGAAATCAATAGCTGAGGGACCTCTAAAATTCTTTCAGAGGTGGAGTAGATGGGTCAAAAAATCATGTCATCTGTCAAAGGTAGTCCAACAGTTCTGAGGGAATTATGAGAAGCAATGCTATCCGCATCCAGAGAAAGAACTGTGGGAGTAGAAACACAGAAGAGAAACAACTGCTTGATCCCATGGTTCGATGGGGATATGAATGGGGATATAGACTCTGTGATCACCCTACTGTGAATATTAATAATGTGGAAATGGGTCTTGATCAATGACACATGTAAAACCCAGTGGAACTGCTCATTGGCTACGGAAAGGGGGAGGGAGGAGGCAAAGGAAAGAACATGAGTCATGTAACCATGGAAAAATATTCTAAATTAATTAATTAAGTAAATTTAATTTTTAAATAAAGGTGGTCCAAGAAGCCAAATCAGCCCCCACATCTCCCAGCTTTAAAGCACTCGTGGGTGTAAAAAAGATTCATAGTATTTCATGTGTGATAAGAAGTTGTACCTTTCAATATGGATATGAATACTAGCCTAAGGGATTATTCTCCTTTTATTATATATTATTATATATAGTATGTATATCCTTCCCCAAATCTACCTTGGGTAGCTATTGACTGCTTATTGATCTCCCCTCTTGCCAGAGGGAGCTGGCGACACAGTGGATAGAGCACTGGTCATGGAATCAGCAAGACCTGAGTTCATATTCAGCCTCAGACAGTTACTAGCTGTAAAACCCTTTAACCTCTGTTTGCCTCAATTTCTTCAACTGTGAAATGAGGGTGTTGATAGCACTTACCTCCCAGGGTTACTGTGAGAATTAAATGAGATAGCATTTATAAAAGTATTTAATATTTGTAAGAGTGCTACATATAGTAGGCTTGATATAATTCTTTTCCCCTCACCTTCTCTACCCATCCCTAAGCTACTGCCCACTATGGTGCTTTCCATGTGTATCCCCCACCTAAAATGTACTCTGCTCTTATGTTTATCTCTTAAATTCTTTAGTTACCCTCAAGGCTCAGCTTAAGTCCTACTTTTCTCCTTGAAACTTTTCCTGATCCTCCAGCTACTAGTTCCTTCCCCCCCAAATCAATGGACACCCATTTTATATATATTTTGTAATGTATGATAAGTAAACATCATCTTCCCTGGCTCAACTAGAAGATCTTTGATGGAAAGGACTGTGTCATTTTTGGTTTTGTATCACCTACTCATCACACAGTGCCAGAAACATAGTAATTAATTAATGCTTATTGATTGATTGATCAAATTACCAACATTTTCTTCATCTCCTAAAAAATTTTAAGTTCCTTTCTTTCTTGCCCATGCCTACCAATTGCGAATGGAAAATTTCATCCTTAATCAGTTTAGAAGGATGTGGGAGACTCTCTGAGGTAAAGGAGAGATACCCAGACAAGCCAAAGACAAAAATTGATATTCTCCATCCTTATCTCTGATTCTTAAGTTTCAGGAAATAGTTCTGGAAGCTAAGCTTGAAAACCTCCCCAGTGAAACATTTGTATGTGACTAGGGCGGTCAGAGTCCAGAGAGACTACAGAGACTTCATATCCTCCTTTGGGGGACCCCACTGAGTGACAAGCTGTCAGCTAAACAACCCTGGAGCTCTTAGCTCTCTGTGCTAATTATACCACCTGTGCACAGTCCTGCTTTGCCCAGTGATCTGGGAGAGAAGAAAAGTAATGTCAGAACAAAGGTATCAAAGGTTAAAAAGAAGTAGCGTATACTGTGAACCATGTATATATTAGTGTACTGCAAAGTAGCATATCCTGTAGGCAGCTCAGTGGATAGAGAGCCAGACCTGGAGTCAGAGATACTCTTCTTCCTGAGTTCAAATCTGGCCTCAGACTAGCTGTGTGGCCCTGGGCAAATCACCTCATTCTGTTTGTCTCAGTTTCCTCATCTCTAAAACAAGCTGGAGAAGGAATGGCAAATCACTACAGTATCTCTGCCAAGAAAATTCCAGTGGGGTCACAAAGAGTCGGATAGGATTGAAATGACTGAACAACAAAAGTACATGATAGGGCAGCTGGGTAGCTCAGTGGAGTGAGAGCCAGGCCTAGAGACAGGAGGTCCTAGGTTCAAACCCGGCCTCAGCCACTTCCCAGCTGTGTGACCCTGGGCAAGTCACTTGACCCCCATTGCCCACCCTTACCAATCTTCCACCTATGAGACAATACACCGAAGTACAAGGGTTTAAAAAAAAAAGTACATGATAATTCAGGAGTGAGGCACTAGTTACTTGGGGGATAAGAAAAGGTCTCAGAGTTTTAAGAGATGCAAGTGGAGAAAGATGTATTCCAGGCTTTGAGGGCCAGGCTAGTGCCAAGACATGGAGACACGAGATGGAATTTCAGGTGTGAGGAACAATAGTACCAAAGATTTTATGAAGGAAAATATTGTGTAATAAGGCTGGAAAGGTAGGTTGGAGCCATCTGACTTCATTAATGTAGGGAATTTCTGCCATGGGAGCTCTCTCCACTTACATAGCTTATAGATCACAGCCCCTCTATGGCTTAGTATATAAGTGTTGAGGTACATAAAGGTTAAGTGACTTGCCCAAAGTCACACAGGAAATAAGTATCAAAGGTGAGATTTGAACCCAGGCCTACCTGACTCCAAGCACTATTGCCTGGACAACTGACACCTGGGAACTGCTTAATAGATGCTTGTTAAACGTGTTGAATTAAATGTAATTCCACTTTCCCCAAAAGCTGATTCATTGAATTTAATTCTGGAAACAATCATAATGTTCCACAAGATGGCCCTAAGAGTATAATGCAGTTCACTTGCTACAAAAGACCCATTACTGTTAGTAGAGCATTTTCCCCCCTGTGGGTAGAGAGGGATAGAGAACTTAAATAATAGTAATAATGATGACATGTAGTGAAATGCTAAAGATGCATACAATACTCTTCCAATAAAGTGTTTTTTTTTATTATATAGGGCACCTGCAATAATATCTCTGTCCATGCACTGAGAAAATTTCCTTATCAGCTATATTTTGTATTCCTGAAATAAGCCCTTCCTTCATGCCACTGGCATTAAAATGCACCTCTGTGATATGACAGCAGTGGCTGTGTAGAAGTAGGTCATGCCTAAGGTACCTGCTGCTTTGCAGTGATACTGAAATGGCTTATTGGGATGTGAGGGTTGGGGAGGGAAGATGAGGAGGCACAGGAGAAACAGAGGCTAAATTTGGATACGAATTTCAAGAAGGTACCTGAGTCCGTGCCCAGAATCCCTGCCCCAAGCCTGCCATTAGTACTTTCTTCATTGCCTGTGTAAATGTTAAATAATGTCTCTCCTTCTCCACAGCTGCTTGGGAGGTCAATTGACCTAAACAGACTCATTACCCAACGCATTTCTGCTGCAATGTATAAATCCTTAGACCAAGCCATCAGCCGCTTCGAGAGCGAGGACCTGACTTCTATTGTGGTAAGAGAAAGGGGATGGAGAACTCTGAACCCAGAACTGGACCCTGAGTTCTGGGACACGGAGCTAGAAGGCCAAGGAAGGAAGGAACTAGTTGTAGTTTATAGAAGCTTTCCTGTGAAGAGAAAGTCTAGCCTCTTATTATTTTTTCCCATCTTGATAGAGCAGGAAACCAAGTAGAGTAGATAGAGAGCTGGTCTTGGAGTCAGGAAGAGGAGACCTGGTTTCAAATCTTGGATTTCAAAATCCAAAAAATTTAAAAAATTTTAAATCTAAAAAATTAGGCAACTAATGATTAGCTTTGTGATGTTGGGCCAGTCATATACCCCCTCTATTCCTCGGTTTCTTCATCTTCAAAAAGAAGTAGGATTCAATGGCCTCTAAAATCCCTTTCAGCTCTAAATCTATCATCTTATGATCTATAATTGGAAACAAAAGCAGAGTTAGTCATTTTGCCAACTCTTTGACATTCTCCAGGGATCTCCTACAGTTCTGCTCCTAATTCACAGGCTCAGCTACCAGAGATGCTAAGAACAAAATACACGAACAGGTTTCGCCAGAATATAGGAAGGTGAAGCACAAGCATCACTACCCTAACCTGGACCCCTCTCTCCTCAAAGGTTCCCTGAGGGTGACATAAAGGAAAGAAGGCTAGAAGGGAAGCTAGGAGGCCTAACATCTACTCTCAGCTCTGACACAAATATTGAGGGGCATTGGACAGTTCTTCCCCCTTTAAATGTTAGTTTCCTATCTCTAAAATGAGAGGATTGAACAAAATAAATCTTAAGTTCTTCTTTAGCTACATAATTATATTTTCTAAGTTTTTTTCCAACTAATACAGTCCCTTCTAGCTACAGCTTAACATTCCAGGTCCCTTTTGCAGCTAGGTGGCATAGTGGATAGAGCACCAGGCTGGTATCTGAAAGATTCATTTTTCTGAGATCGAATCTGGCCTCAGATACTTACTAGCTATGTGACCATGGGCAAGTCATTTAACTCAGTTTGCTTCAGTTTCCTCATCTATCAAATGAGCTGAAGAAAGAAATGGCAAACCATGCCAGTATCTTTGCCAAGAGAGCCCCAAATGGAGTCACAAAGAGTCAGATATAACTGGAACAACTGGACAAGGTCCCTTTTGTCTCATATATTTTGTGTTCTAAGGTTCCTTCCCTTACATTCTGTATTCTAAGGTCCCTTCTAATTCTTATGAAGGATCATAGAGCTAGAAATGAGCTTAGAGGTCATCTAGTTCAACCCACTTATTTTATACATGAGAAAACTGAGGCCTGGGGAGGTTCAGTGACTGATTCAACCAAGATCACACAAGTATTAAATTGCAGTGATGAAATATGAACTCAAGATATCCAAAGTGAGAATAGTTTCCAATCTACTTTCATGCCTCAAAATTCTTTGCCTAAGGTTCTTTCCAGTTCTGAAATTCTAGGCTCCTTTGACTATCCCAGAACTTAGAATGGATTTAGGTGGTGAACATAAAGCAAGAGCTATGGGAGCATTTTGTTGTTCTGAGAAGAAAGTGGAAGCTTTTCTCTTTATGGTGAATTTTTGCCAGCTCGGCGCTCCTGTTGTTTAGGAGAGAGAAGTTTAGGAGAGAGAAGGATAGCCACAATCCTCACTGCTTTAGAAACCTGACGCCTCATGAGTACTGGGAATAGAAGAATGTTGAGTCAGTGCCAATTCTTCTCCCCTCCGGCCTTAAAGAGCCCCTGCTTTGTGTATTTCATGTACTTTTCATGGTTCATTTTGTATTATCGTCATATGGGTATATCTCATATCTTTTTAGTGCCAGAAATTTGTCCAATCTGCAATAAAACAACTAAGGCAGAGCTCCAAGCCAATGATTGTTTTATTAAGGGACCAGACCCTCTCCCACAAATAGGAGCCCAGATCTCTCTTACAATTTGAGACCCCTACTTTCTCCAGAGTGCAGATTTTATTTCCTTCAGTGCCCAGCCCTGTCTTTTCATGCCTGGTCAGTCTGGGCATCAGTGAGTGATCTCATTGGTGGACTCCAGAATCTTTGTAGTCATGTTGCTCTCCGACAGTAGGTGGACATATAACAATTAGCTCATCCACCATCTGTGTGCCTGCATCCACTTTATCATCAGGGTCTGCTTTATCTACAGACCCACTTTAAACTCTTGTTTAAGTAGTGGGGGCTTGCTTAATAAGGGTCACAAGGGAAGCAATACTGGGTGGAATACGGGCTCTTTTCCAATGCAGCTTATGGCATCTAGGTGGAGGCTCCCCTTCCCTTTAAGTCACATTGACTAAGATAACTAACATCTGATATAAAACTCCTAGGAAAAAAGACTCTTGTTGCTAATAATCAATCATTAACCCGTAAACTATAACTGGGAGCTATGACCGGCAACTTCTGGTTACTGTTTGTTAATTATAAGAAATTAATCACTGTCTCTATGGAATCACATTACTGATTAGAACCAATCCTAGGGATAAAATTATTGATTTAACATGGACAGAGGTCTACTAAAAATAGAATGGGGGTCAAATTGTTTCTCACATCTTCCTACCAAACTGTAAACTTGATGAGGGCAGAAAGTCTTCTTCAGGGTAGGGAACAATGCTCTGAACAAGAGGAGGCTCTTAATAAGTTCATGAATCAATATTTTTGCTTAGAGATCTTCTGGTTTAACCTCTCAGAATCCTGGGGCTAGAAATGCCTTCTGTAGCTATGTAGTCCAATGGTGCCTGGTCAATAATCCCCTCTATAACATATCAGTGAGTGCTTAGCCAGCTTTCTTTAAAGAACTCTTAGGAGAGGGAGCTCATTACTTCCCAAGGAAATGCTTTTCACTTTTGGATAGCCTTAACTTTTAGGAAGTTCTCCCTTATATTGAGACTGCATCTACCTCTCTTCAGCTTTCATCCATTGTTCTTACTTTAACTTCTGAGACCCTGCCTTTCAGATATACAGCCAGCTAGGTGGCACAGTGGATAGTGTGCTGGACTTAGACTTAGGAAGACCCAAGTTCAAATCTAACTTTGGACATTTACTAGCTGTGATATGATTCCAAGCAAGTCACTTTAACCTCTGTTTGCCTCAGTTTCCTAATCTGTCAAATGGAGATAATAGCACATACCTCCCAAGGTTGTTGGGAAGATCGGATAAGATCTTCCTTAGCTGAGGGAAGTTTCCATGATGTGATTTCCCTCCACTGATAAGATCTCATATATAGACTAATTCCTTGACTACCTACTTCTGTTCATAGAACTAAAGGAGATAATACCTATCAAGGAAAGGAATAAGCATGTATTTAATTAACCAAGCATTGTGTTAAGAGCTTTACTATTCATTTGATCTTCTCAACAATCCTGTGAGATAGGATATTATTATCTCCATTTTACAGCTGAGGAAACTGAGCCAGACAGAGGTTATGTGATTTGCCCAGAATCTCACAGGGAGTGCAAGTCTGCGTCCAGATTTGAACTCAGGTCTTCCTGATTCCAGATTTACCACTCTATCCACCAGCTAGTTACCTCACAAGGTTATTCATAGAGTTAAAGGAGATAATATGCAAAGGCTATTAAATAATTGATCAATAAACATTTATTAAGCACCTATTCTATATTAGAAATTGTGATAAGTTCTAAAGATACAAAGGCAAAAATAGCTCCTACCTTCAAGAAATTTATGTTCTTTTTTTAACCCTTTACCTTCTGTCTTTGTATCAATTCTTTTTTTAACCCTTACCTTCTGCCTTAAAATCAATACCGTGTATTTGTTCCAAGGTAGACGAGCAGTAAGAGCTAGTCATTGTCATTGGGGGAAGGAATGACTTACCTAAGGTCACACAGCTAGCAAGTAGTCTGAGGTCAAATTTGAACCCAAGACCTCCTGTCTCCAGGTCTGGCTTTCTATCCACTGAGGCTCCTAGCTGCCCCCTAGTATCACTTCTTTTTTTTTTATTATTTTATTTTTATTAGCATGCAAAATACACTTCCATGTTGGTCATTTTTGAAGAGCACACTCATACAAAGCCAAAACCCCCAAGTAAAGCCATAAATACACTGATGTGAAAGATAGTCTGCTTTGATCCATATCCATCCATCCGTCTCAACAGTTCTTTCTCTGGAGGTGGATAGTGTTCCCCATCATAAATCTTTCAGGATTGTCCCAAAACATTGCATGGCTAAGAGTAGCCAAGTTTTCACAGATAATCATTGAACACTATTGCTATTACTGTGTATGATGTTCTCCCAGTTCTGATTATTTCGTTCTGCACATCATTTCATACAGATCTTTCCAGCTTTTTCTGAAATCATCCTGCTTAGCATTTCTTAAAGCCTAGTATTGCTTCTTAGACAAAAAAGCAGCAAGAGTTAGGCAATAGGGCTTAAGTGACTTGCCCAGCATCAGAGGTAGGAAGTATCTGAGGCGAGATCTGACCCCAGGTCCTATTGACTCTGGGCTTGGCATTCTATCTACTATGCTATCTAGCTGCTTCAAGAAATTTGTGTGCTGATTGAGAGAACTAATATATAAGAAAATTAGATAGATACTAGATATACACAGAGTAGAACAGGAGGACAGTAGCTTTAGAAAAGAAGATTCTCATGGTTAGAAAGAACTTCCTGTAGAAAGGAAAGTTTGAGTTGAGTTTTGGAGATAGAAATTCTGAGAGAGACTGAGATAGGGGCAGACAGAAAGAGAGGCAGAGACAGACAGAAAGACAGAGACAGACAATACAAAGGTGCAGACAAAAGAGATGAGGTGTTCTGTGTCAAGACCAGTGAGGACAGATTATAATGAGGGGGTTAAAGGATAAGGATAATGATAACGAAACTGGAAGGGGCCGGGTTGTGAAGACCTTGAAATCCAAACAAGGAGCTTTTATATGATCCTGAAGGTAGATGGGAACCACTATAGTTTATTGAGTAAGGGAGTAATATGATCAGCCCTACAACTTCATAGTTTTGTGTATGTTTTTAAGTTCCTATTCTATCATCTTCCCTTGCCTAATCAAGTCCCATAATTCCTTACATTACCATCACATTTTATATTTTCCAAAGAGTTTTCACATACCATTATTTCATTGTTCCCTCATTAATATCCTGGAGGTCTGTGAAGGCTCAAACAAACAACTTTGTCCTCTTTCTCTGGGGCAGGAGCTAGAATGGCTTTTGGAAATCAATCGTCTAACACATCGGCTACTGTGTAAGCACATGACCCTGGACAGCTTTGATGCCATGTTCCGGGAAGCCAATCACAATGTTTCTGCTCCTTATGGCCGCATCACTCTTCATGTGTTCTGGGAATTGAACTTTGACTTCCTCCCCAACTACTGCTACAATGGATCCACCAACCGGTGAGAGGGTTTCTTTGAAGGATAGAGAGAAAAGGAGAGAACTGTGGGGTTTTGCTTCTTGGGTGGGTATGTATGCATGGGGATATATGCCTATAATAAATCTATATTAAGTACAAACTGTGTACAGAGCACCATGTAGACACTATGGAAGATCCAGAGTTAGGTAAGACCTGATCCTTACCCTTAAACAACTTAAAGTAGTAGTAGTAGAATAAGACAGCAACATGGGTAATAATGGACAATATTCTATGACTGGTGTATTAACAGAGGTATAAAACAAAGTACTGAGAGTGAGTGTTGATTTCTACCTTGGGGAGTAGAGTGGTGAAATGCTTCCCAGAAGAGATGGCATTGGATTGGATTTCAAAGAAAGAGGGAGAAGGGAGGCATTTATTAAGTACCTACTATTTGCCAGGCACTGAATTAAGCTCTTTACAAATATCATCTCATTTGATCCCCACAACAATCCTTCAAGTAGGTATTCTTATTTTTCTCATTTTATAGTTGAAGCAACTGAGACAAAGAGAGATGAAATAAATTGTCCAGTTAGTAAGTGCCTGAGGACAAATTTGAAGTCAGGACTTCCTGACTCAAGGCCCAACTCTCTATCTACTGCATCACCTAAAAGGGCATTCCAGGCATAGGGTACAGCAGGTGAAAAGGGAGAGAAGCATGGAGACATATTGCCTGTTGGAAAGCATGGCGCTCCCCAGTTTGGCTAGGGTATAGAGTACATCAAATGATGTAATAGTAGGGCAGCTGGGTGGCTTAGTGGATTGAAAGTCAGACCTAGAGACAGGAGGTCTTGGGATTAAATCAGACCTCAGACCCTTCCTACCTGGGAAAGTCACAACCATTGCCTAACCCTTATCACTCTTCTGCCTTAGAACCAATACATAGTATTGATTCTAAAATGGAAGGTAAGGGTTTTTAAAAAAATTATGTAATATGAGATAAAGCTGGAAAGGTACAATGGTTCAAAGCTGTGAAGGGTCTTGGATGTCAAGCAGAATATACATACATGAATGAATGAGAAAGCATTTAAGGAGTGCTTACTAAGTGCCAAGCCCAGTGCTAGGGATACAAATAGAAAAGCCAACACAAGCCCTGCTCCCTCAGAGCTCACAGTCTAATGGGGGTGATAGCACATAAGGGAGCCATACAAATACATAATTGTAATAGAACTCATGTTCATGAATATATTTACCCAAATGCATATCCCAACATACTCATACACAGCTGCAATTAGTCAACAAACTTTCTTCAAAGTCCTACCATATGTAAGGCAGCACTGTCACAGTCTGGTATTGTAGGAAATACAAAGTTCCTGTTTCTGTGGTACTTCTCCTCACTATGATCCTGTGGGGTTAGGTAGTATTAGTAGTAGTATTATCTGTGTATAATAGGTACAATAAAACTAAAGCTTTGAGAGGTTAATGAACTTGACCAAAGTCACTTCATACAAGTCGATGGTGGAGATGAATCCTGTTTGAGGGTTCTACGTAGCTACATGGGAGTATAAGACAGGACCCCCTGCCTTCTAACAGCTTCCATTTTAAGTGGGAGAATAAGTCACCAACACAATCATGATAGTATACTTGAATGTGCAAAAATATACATATTCATAGATATGCGCAAACTGAATGAGTAATATGCAGGTAGGTACAAACATATGCAGATATCTTTGCTCTTGCTTTTTTATACACATACATACTGACACAACAGAACAAGTGTGTCAGAATGAATTTTAAATTCCCTAAAGATCTGATCCTTCTTGTACCCTGGAAAAACTAATTTAGATAGTTGAGACAGTTCGATATATTAGAATGGGCCCTAGATTGAGGGTTAGGTGACTTGAGTTAGAATCCATTTTGTGCCACATATTCGCTGTTGCACTAATGCAAGCCACTTTCCCTCTCTAAGTCTTTGTTTTCTCATGTAAAATGAGGAAAGAGAGATAGCACCGTGTAATATCTAGTCAGCCAGCCTTGAAGCCAGAAAGACCTGCATTTAGCCCTGCCTCTGACATACACTGGCTATGTGTCCCTGGGAGAATGTCTCAGTTCTCTAGGCCAGAAGTGCCAAACATGCAGAACATGAGAAAATGGTGATAAAGCACTATCACTCCCACTGACTTGCGACTGTAGGTAGGCAAAGCACTCACTTATTTCAGGCTGCACTTTTCTCATCTATCAAGGGAGATAATAATACCTTAATGAGAGAAAATCTGAAGAGTAGGAGAATCTTGAAAGGCAGGTGTTTGATAATTAGGACTGCTGCTATTTTAGGATGGGATTTCTTTATTTTTTTTTAAATACTTATTCTAACAGAATACTCTGCCTTTTGGACCCAGACATGGAGCTTCTTAGACCCCAATGCTCCTCTCAACTTATTTGGCCTTAATAAATGTATGGCTCCCTGAGAACAAATATCCACATCTACAAATTCATTTCAGTTTTTTCTTACCTTCCCTTACCTTCCATCTTAGAATCAATAATACTGTGTATTGTATAGAATCAATAATACTGTGTATTGGTTCCAAGGCAGAAGATCGGTAAGGGCTAAGCAGTGGGGGGTTAAGTGACTTACCCAAAATCATACAACTAGGAAGTGTCTGAGACCAGATTTGATCCCAGGACTTCCCATCTCCAGGTCTGGCTCTCAATCCACTGAGCCATCTGGCCTTCCCCCATCTTCATCTGAATTTTCTAGGGCAAAATAACCCCTTTTGACATCAAAAAAGAAAAGTGACTTATAACATCTAACCTAGGGCTTCACCCCATTCTAAGTGGTTCATAAATATTTATTTTATTTAATATAATAGAACATGACGATCAGGGCTTTTGAAGTTTTTCCATTCTCTCCATTCAGTTTAGAAAGGGTTTTGTTATAGTGCGTACCCCTGGGATGGGATTTCAGACTATATCTAACTCTTGGTCCCTCTCTTCTCCTCTATCAGCTTTGTCCGAACGGCTATTCCCTTCACCCAGGAACCACAGAGGGACAAACCTGCCAATGTTCAGCCATACTACCTCTATGGGTCCAAGGTCAGTGATCCTATCAGCAAATTCCTTGTAAAATTGTCCATAGGAGAACTCAGAGAAGCAGATCCTATGAAAGGAAGTGTTTTCTGGGCTGGGAGCTTAAAAGAGGCAGAAGGCTTAGAGATAGGACTTTAGGGAGAAACAAGGATACTCAATTCTTTTAAAAGTCAACTTTATTCAGGCTGAAAATCTGGATTGCAAGTGACAATGAAATCATGGTATTTTGTTATATCCTGGTCATATACTGACTATCAGGGAGGGATTGGAGGATGGGAAGAGGGTATATAGGGACTTTCTCTCAGCTAGGTTCCCCCTGTGCTTCCTTCTTGGTAAACTAACTACAAGGTGTTCATATGATCCTGTGACTCTGCCCTGTCAGATGGCATGGGAATTGAGGGAAAGGCTGGATGGTGGTGGGGATGGGGGATTTGAGAGATGTCTCTGGCTTCAGACTTAAAGGCTAGCAATCACTTGTCTCACACTGATATAACCAGAGCTTAGGATAAATCTTTTCCCTTCCTATTATTTATATTCACCTGTGCAAGGATCCCAGTTGGTTTTTAGCCTAAGGCTACCATATTCTTTTCTGACCAGCATCAGCACACATTCACTGATACTGAGAACTCAGCACTTTTCTTATCCGGGGAATGTTGTAACAGTAAAGGCAAAAAAGCTAAACATTTCAGTTATTAAGGAGATTATAATTACCGTAAACCCCACCAAAATTCAAGAATAATCTGTCACTATTAACCTCAAGATCTTTTTCAAACATCCAACTTGGGACTCATGGAAACAACTTGCAGTGGAAAGGGATTATGTGATCTTGGGCAATGATGATAACCCATGCTTACCTCATCCTTAAAAACTTACTAAGTCCTTTCCTTGCATCACCCTTGTGAAATAGAGTACAAAGATTTCTGTTTGCTTTTGTTTTTGGCTGAACCCATGATTTCTTTGGTATTGGGTGCTTCTCATAAAAACTTCTTCCACCAATGTGGATCAGCACATTGATCTTTTAGTTTGGAAAAAACAAAAGAATCTGCTGGAATATTGAGAGTTTAAGTCACTTTCCCAGGATCATATAGCCAGTGACCATATATCTTTATTTTATAAAGGAGGAAATGAGGATCACAGATTAAGTGACTTGTCTCTGGCCACATAATAAGTGTTGGAACTGGAACTCAGACCTAGGTCTTTTAATCCAAGACCAATCTTGTTTCCACCACTGCCTAAATTCATACACTCTGACTTTACCTGTTCTAATGTAAAATGGCAGGTAGCAGGGTGGTTGGACTAGATAATGTATAAATTACCTTCTGACTCAAAGGTTTCCTGACCCTCTACCTCTTCCCTTTCTAGAATGCAGTGTAGGAAATGTATGTGTTGCACTTGAGATGAAGTGAGAGAATCTGTCTAAAGGGTACCTAATGCTAAAGGGCATGGGACTTTGTGTAGCCCATTTGGCTTTTGCCACCCATATGTGTGTGTGTGTGTGTGTGTGTGTGTGTGTGTGTATACACACATATATATCCCGGGACGTTTACACAAACCCTAAACTGTGCCATCCCTGGTACAGAAGAGAGGAAAAAGGAATTTTTATTTTTTACAAAGGAGAAAAAAAATTAAACTAACCAATATTACTTAGGCACCTCCTATGTGTCATGAAGTGGACCATGCTCCATTGGCATATCTCTTTTTAACCGTTCATCATTCATGGGCCACAATGAGGAAATATAACAGCATGATCATGAGTCCCCTTAGGGGAAAAGCAGGTAGAGGGAGAACTGTGGGAGTTCTCAGTCATACCACTAGAGCTCTTGGTTAGTAGTGCTGTCATGGGGAACCCCTGCAAGTCTTCCTCCCTCCGCCCAAGGCCTGGAACCCCCTCAGCCCACCTCACCAACTCATCAACTTCTTCTTGCTGGTCTGAGTGGTATGACCATCTTGGTTCATGGCACCTCAGACACCAGAACTGGAGACAGAAGAAGGCTAAGATGGCCACAAAGCAGGCAAGGAGAAGAGCTGTGACCATCCAAAGAGACACGCCAGGATCCAGCTGGGAGCCATGAGTAGCCTTGGAGCTCCTATCCAGGGTATGGAACAGAGTGCAGTGATTGCTGGAAGGGTAGGAATTCTTGCAAGTGATACACAGAAAGTAGACGGTGGATGGAGCAAGTTGGCGAAGGACCAAGGAGTTGAGGGTTCCGGGGACCTTTTCTTCATGGTGAAAGGGGTGGCGTGGGTAGCCTGAGAAGATGCTGTTCCAGTTGGGCCTGTACACAACATGGTAATCGTTCTTCACACAGGACTCCTGTGTAGACCAGGAGATGGTTGCTTGGGTATAAGAAATATTTTTAACTTCAATGTTCATCATGTCTCTGAAACCCAAAGCATAAGAAAAGGTCAATTCTCCTTACTCTCATAAATCTCTCTTCATCCCAAGGAAAGGAACCTGAAGAGGGACAGCAAGGTGACCTGGTTTGGCCAGGACAGACTTTCATGAAGATTTCAGGGCAATGCAAACACCCATTAAGAGCCTATTATATGCAGAATACCATTCTCAAGGCTGAGGGGAGACAGAGTTTAGATTAGACTTACTTCCTGTCCTCATACTGCTTACAATCTGGAGAAATAAAGGGGAAACAAACCAAAATTCCAAATAATCCAGTCAAATCCAGTAAGCAGTTGTGAAGTCAACACACTCTGCTAAGCAATGGGGTTACAAAAAAAATCTCCTAAAAATGGTCACTGCCCTCAAGGATCTCCTAGTCTACTGAGAAGAGAGGACAGCAGAAGGAAAGGAACAAACGCTTTGATTTTTTAAACCTTTATCTTCCAACTTAGAATCAATACCATGTTTTGGTTCCAAGACAGAAGAGTGCTAAGGACTAGGCAATGGAGATTAAGGGACTTGCCCACGGTCATACAACTAGGAAGTAGATGAGGCCAGATTTCAACTCAGGTCCTCTCAACTCTAGGCCTGGTTCTTTATTCACTGAGTCACCTAGCTGCCCCTGGGGGAACACTATCTTAAAAGATAAATTTAGGAATAGGAATTATACTGATATTTCATTGGTATGGAGAATGAAGCAATGTCCTCTATCAGTGCAGGTCAATTCCTCTGTAATTTATAGTTCAAGAAAGTTGTCTAGAGTGTTAAAAAGTTAAATGACTTCTCCTAAATTACATTACCAGGATGTGTTAGAAGTGAAACCTAAACTCAGATTTTTCTGACTTCAAGGCCATCTCTTTAGCCATTATTCTATGCTGCCTCTCTTTCTTATAGATCAGTGTATACATGATAATTTACCCACTAAATTAAAGAAAGGGAGACAGCACTAACAACTGTAGATTTTAAAATTAATATTCAATATCTCCAAAGTATAATATTTATAAAGATTTATTAATATTTAACTAGATATCTAGAGAACACAGGGAGTGCTCACCACTCACATGAAAGAGAGCAAGAGGGCATTACCCAAAACTTATATACAATCACATAAAAGATGCACATAAACAGAAAGGAAAAGGGAAGTTTGGGGCGAGGTAAGAATTCTGGGAGATGAAGTCTAAAGGATATAAAATTTCCACCTACACACAACAAGGGGATGAGAAAAGGCTTTTCAAGTAAGATATGAAACATGGCCTGAACCTGGAAAGAAGCAAGAGATTCCAAGAGTGTGTATGAAGAGGGCATGCCTTCCAAGGCCTAGGGGACAGCCCAGGCAAACAATGCCAGGCAAGTGGAGGCACCTCTGGGAAGATTCCCCCACTAGTGCCTCATCTCATTCCATCATAAGGATGAACCTGGGTTCTTGAAAGCTATGCCATTGGGACACAGTCTCTGGCAAGCCCTATCAAGCAGCCAAGGATTTGAATATGTGCCCAGAGATGGACTACATGCCTATCCTTTCAAGATGGGCTTTGCTAAATCAATCAATCAATCAATCAATCAGTCAACATTTATTAAGTCCCAGCCATTAAGTGCTAGAGTTTGGAAAGATCCGTCTGGTTGACCACCAGATGATGAATTTCTTTTTGGCCACAGTTAAGTCTCTGCTAAGTTGAGGAATGTCTACTGAATCATGGAGCAGCTGTAATCAACATAGTTTTAGGGAATACTCTCTCTTTACTCCCATGAAAGAACAGCTGTTTTGAATTTTTGAAGTAAACATAAGCTAACTTCTGTGGACAGCTAGGTGATACAGTGTATAGGGTGTTAGGCTGGGAGTAGGGAAGACTTATCTTCCTGAGTTCAAATCTGGCCTCCAACACTTACTAGCTGTGTGATCCTGGACAAGCCACTGAACCCTATTTGCCTCAGTTCCTCATCTATAAAATGAGATGGAGAAGGAAATGGCAAAGCCTTCCAGTATCTTTGCCAAGAAAATGGAGTCAGAAAAAGTAGGACATGACCAAAAAAGACCAAAAAATGACTGAAAAATGACAAGTTCTTTGTGAGATTGGGTGATTTGTAAAATGAGGTGGAGATGGAAATGGCAATCCCTTCCAGTATCTTTGCCTAGAAAATAGGTCATGAAGAGTCAGACATGACCAAAATACCAAATTCTTTGTGAAATTGGGTGATGGAGGGAAGCCATTACCCCCTTCCAGGATTTGTAGTAGAAGTCAAGGAATCTCGATTTAATGTGGAGGTATTATTTAAAGTTGGGTTTTAAAGGATGGCTAAGAATTTAACAACCAAGATAAATAGAGAAGTAGAGGGGAGTGGTAGGGCAGAGTATGAGCAAAGGCATGAAGGCAGGTAAATTCAAGGCATATAGAAGAGAAAGTAAGTAGTCCAGTCTGGCTGAAGCACACATTATTTGGAAGAGATATCATGTGAGATAAGGTTGGAAATATAATATGGAGCCAGGTTAGGAAAGGCCTAAAAAGCCAGAATCAAGGGGATGAGCTTTACTTAGTATGTGAAAGAATTTTGAACAAGGAAATGAAATAATCAGCTCTATGTCAAAAGAAAGATTAGCCTGGCAAGTTCCCCAGCTGTCTTTGGGGAGTAAGAAAAAGAAAAGTGGCAATATTGGTTAGGAAGCTATGTAATAGGAAAGGAGAGTGGAAATGAGAGTCTGTGCTTATATAGTATCTGTGGGAACAAGAGAAGGAGCTAGGATGTGAGATGCTGCAGAGGTGGCATTGATGAAACTTTAGCAACTAATTAATTATGAGAGCTGGCAGAGGAGAAAGAGAAGAGTGAAAAGAGAAATGTACAGATGTAGAGATGGAAAGACTAAAAGCAGCCTCAGCTAGCTTAGCTTAGAATGATATTCTGGTCCAAACCCTAGGAGCAGAGCAGCCCAGGGCTCTGGTAATCTGGGAGGCCCTGCCTAAGGGAGATGTAGTCAGTATTTACATGGAAGAAGTTTAGGGTCTTTGGCTCAAATGAGGGATGGGCAACTCTGGATATTGATACCCCTTAAGCGGCACCTGATTCAACAGTGAGTAGACCCAAACCCTGATTCACTATATGTGCCTTTTGTTTTCCTCCATCTCTCCCTCTTCCATTTCATATCTTTCTGTCTCTTCCCTTGTTCTTCTCCTCCTTTTCCTTCCTTCTCCCTCTCTGCACTTCTTTTCAGCACCTCTTTTGCCTGTGTTATGAGATCTGCTGAGATCTGGTGGTCCCCATGAGCATTGGGTAACGTCATTTAGCTCTTCAGGCTAAACAAGAAGTTGCTTCCCCCTAGCCTAGAGCAATGACGGTTCTCCCCAATTTCCTTCTCACAAACATCTTGTAGAATGGTCTTAAAAAGGAACATTTTTATAAAGGATGAAGATGGAGAGATAGGCAGAGATATAGGAAGCTTCAGGCTTAGTCCCTGGAGCTCCCAGATTACTATTCAAATTCAATTTATGCAGCTTCTTTCCTATGTGATAGCTCCCCTTTGCCTAGTCATTAAGCTTTAAAATGCGTCATGCCTGATAGCATGGGAGACTGCTTTGTGCCATCCAGCTCCTGTCTCACAACATGGTGCACCCAGCAAAAGCCAGCCCTTCACAGTGGGGTATATCTACAGCCAGAACTGCTGCATTGTGCTGTCCCTGAATACCCTGGCAAAACTCAGGCCTGGGGATGGAGAGAGGTGCAGTGCTTTTATCACCTGGCTCCTATGGAAGTTCTATCAAGTCAAGTAAAACCCCAAAGAGGCTTCCATCCTCTAAGGGGAAAAGATGTTGAAGGCAATTAGCCCTGCCGCATCTGGAGGGAAGCAATGCTTGCTTCTCCTCTGCTGATTTGTAGACTTAAATCTGGAAGGACTTGGGAGCCTTTTACTACAACCCCTTAATTTTACAGATGAGGAAACTGAGGCCTAAAGAGTGTACCTTTTGTACCAGGGCACCCTCTGTAAATTCTTACTCTAACCATAAGAAACAGCTGATCTCAGTGTATGCAGATTTTCCTGCAGATCTCAAGTCTTTTTCCTCTCTCTTCAGCCCACATACAGGCACTGTTTCTTAACACTATAAGGTAGTAAAAATGAGACAACCCAGTGTGATTGAGTTCATCAAGGGGCTGTTATTTTGCTGTTTTCCCATCACCAGCTCCTCATTACCTTGCCTATATCTCTAAGGGAAATTAACCACAGGAAAATATTCAGCACTGAAAAGATTTTCCAGGTCTGGCTTTTCATCTGAGCTCATAGCTCTCAGGCTTGGAAATATCACTTCCATTTGGCTGAGCATCCCTTCCCTGAATAATGGGTTTTAAAAGGATTCATTAAGTGCTTTCAGAACCTATCTATGAAAGGCTATTACAGGACTGAATGTTGGGAATCTTGTTTCTTCTCTCTCTTCTTTTATCTCTTCCCACACATCCATATATTCTCTCTATTCCATTTTGGCTAGGGGTGGAGGACCCAATTCATTTACATAGAATATCCTGTGGAAGGGATTTTAGAGATGATTTAGTCATTCCCTGTCATTTTATAAATTGAGAAAGCTGAAACCCAGAGAATAAGTGATTTGAAATGGATATATAGATCTATAGTAGAACACTTGGGAGGTGAACCCAGGTATCTTGACTGCCAGTCCAGTGATCTTTCCATTACACAGTCCGACTTTAAATCTATGTTGCATTACTTCAGATACACAGGTATATCTCACGGAGGACTGCTGAAGAACATTTTTTATGACAGTTATCCCATCATCTTGAGTGAAAAAACATTCTCTTTTCTCTCCATTCTGACCCAGGGCAATGGTATATTGGCTCACTTGAGAAACTAAGTTTACTAATAAAAACTCTTCCAGTTCCTTAATAAATAAAACATAATTTTTATAAATATATCTTTTCACATAAATATATATTTATTTACTCCCCACCTCTCTGGATAAAAGCCTACTTCCTTTAATTCAGTCTCATTTTCCCATTCTCCCTCACCCTCATTCCATCGCATTTCTGCCTAAGTCCTTTTTTGTCTTCCTCTCTGCTTTGGTCCTTAAAAGCCATGACTTTGTTGATTCACCCCCTTGTTCCCTCCTAGGCTCCTAGTAATGGCTGGGGTTTCTCCAGACAGAGCGTGAGAAAGAAAGGCTGTGTATCTTACCTTACAAGTTCTCTTCCCTGGAGAACTATTCAGCCAGAGCCCAGCCCTCCGTGGTAGAGCAGACAGAAAGCAGAATTAATGATGTTTTTCCTTCTCTTCCCTCACAGTTAGGGTCCTCCCTGATGTCTCTTTTGCTGCTGACTGAGAAAGCCCATTGCTACCCCAACCCCCTCCAAGCTTTGTATTATACATTTCTTCAGAGTCAGCATCCCTCACCATGGCAACCAATGGCAACCTGTATGCACATCATTTTCAGGGAGCCAGTCAGTGGTCTATCTTCTGAAAGCCTGCAGTCCTGGAAGGGGGATACATTTCCTTTTTGTATGGACAGAGAATTTTTTTAAACTTGGGAAGATTCGTATCTCTTCTCTAATGCTCCTATGCGCCATATTTTTCCTTGCCTAACCATGATTGAAAAATTAAGAACTCATTTTATTTTGGTGGGGCAAAAATTACTTTTCCTAATTACCCCTACTCAGCCTAGTTGCGCCTTCCACCTTCTTCCTTCTTGCTCCTAATTATCCATATTGCACCTACTATCTTCTCTCCTCCTCCCCAACTCCTTAACTCACCAATATCTCTTCTATTCCTTACTTTTCACTCTGTCATTATGTAGTAGTTATGCAGTCTCAGACTTGACTTAACCATTTAACCATTCAAACAGGTTGTCAGTTTGTTTCTCATTCATAAAATGAGAGAGCTAGACTAGTTGATCTCCAAAGTCCTTAAACTCAATTGCTTCAGACACTTAATTAGCTGTATGGTCCTGGGAAAATCATTTAACCCTGTTTGACTTAGTTTCCTCATCTGTAAAGTGAACTGGAGAAGGAAATGACAAACACTCCAGTGTCTTTACCATGAAACCCAAAGGGGGTCATGAAGAGTCAGATATAACTGATATTACTGAACTACAAACAACTACTATGATCACAAAAAACAAAATATGATATGGTACTCCACTATAAAGTTATGGACTAGATCGGTGATTTCAGTAGTACAAGGAACTTCTGGGCGATGAAATTCCTTCTTACTGATGCAGGCCAGAACTTTCTCTTTAATCTTTAAGTCTTAGAAAAGTTGGCTCACCCAGGCTCACAAAGTCTGTGTGTCTCATAAGCAGGACTCTCTGTTTTTTCCACACAGTCTCTCAGCCATACCATTCCCAAAATGACAAGTTAGATACTCCATCAACTCATTTCACCTGGACCATCCATTAGTTAGAGAATTGTGTCTTAGATTCAAACTAGTAATAAAAATACAAAAGCGACTTCTCTCTGCCTCGATTTTGTCAGGGTGATGGGGCAGCTAGATGGCTCAGTGGATAGGACTCTGGATCTAGAATCAGGAAGACCTGGGTTGAAATCCATCCTTGGACACTTCCTAAGTTTGTGACCTGGGGCAAGACACAGTTTGCATTAATCCACTGGAGAAGAAAATTGCAAACCACTCCAGTATCCTTTGCCAAAAAAACCCCATGGACATTATGATCCATAGGGTTACAAAGAGATATACACAACTGAATGGTTGAACAACACACACACACACACACACACACACACACACATACACACACATATACACACATACACACACACGTGCACCTGCAAATGTAAACAATCTTTAGGATTCCTTCCTCATCTGACATTCTGAAGTTCCTTCCGATTTTGACATTATAGGGTTCTTTACTTAACCAATCCCCCCAATTCTCTCTTCCACCCCAAACATTGCTACTGCTAATTTAGTCATTCATTTTCAAAGACTTTGGCTTTTAAAATGCTTTAGCATGAAAAGTTTCATATACTCAAACCTGAATAGAAGAGCTAGTTCATTTGTCTAAGTGTGGCCAACTGATTATACACAAAAACCTATAAGGAGAAATAGGGAAATTCTAAGACTTGCCAAAAAAATGGAGAGGAAATCAAACTATCTTGAAGGATGTACTCAATGGTCAGAAGTTTTGAGAGAGCCAGCAACTATGATTCCAGAATTCAGGGATGCAAAGTGCTTGCAAAGTGATTTGAGTTCCTCCTTCTCTTATCCCCCCCCCACACACTGGAAAGAATCTTAAATGAAATATTAAAGCTAGAAGGGACCTTAGAACACAGATTGTTAGAGCTAGAAGGAAGTTGAGATCATAGTATTTCAGAACTAGAAAGGACCTTAGAATCTAAACTGTTAAAGTCAGGAAAGGATTTAGAAATTAGAATGTTAGGACCCTAGAATGTGGAATGTCAGCTCTGAAAGGAACTTGCAAAATAGACCCTATTATCTGGTTTCCATAAAAGTCAAGGGGAAATATATGAAATTCCCTAGTACTATCCACCATGATCTATAAGAATATTGTTGTTCCATCGTTTCAGCCACATCCCATTCTTTGTGATTCCATTTGAGGTTTTCTTGGCAAAAATACTAGAATGGTTTGCAACATTTCCTTCTCCAGCTCATTTGATAGATGAGGAAACTGAGGCAAACAGGGTTAAGCTTCTGTCCAGGGTCACACAGCTAGTAAGTATATGAAATTAGATTTGAACTCAGCTCTTCCTGGCTCTGGCCACTTAGCTGCCCTAATATAAGAATATTAATTCACTGTCAAAGTGAAAATCTGGATTATTCATTATATAAAACCTATCTATAGTGCCACTTGGCAAATGACGATCTCCACTGAAGGTAAGCAGTGTCAGATATCCTGGGGATAACCTATTGTGTGATGAAATACTGAGCACGTCAAACTGATAACAGATAGATTGTTCAACTAACAGACTGGATTGTATCACATGACAGACAACTGAAACTCAATGGGACCAAACAATGATCTGGAATCAGTGGGTGCAGGATTAGTGAACTGAGCATTCATTAACTTCGTGCTTGCTTTAAAATGAGCATATGAATTATCTTATGCTCAATGGACAGTCCCAAGAAATGTAGACAGCTTAACTCACAATATTAAATTTCAGATACTAATTGAGTTTCATTTTGTGCCACTTTGAATATTCTTTTTTCCTCCATTCTTTTATTTTTTTAAACCTTTACTTTCTGTCTTAAAAGCCTCTCTTAAGACAGAAAGACAAGGGCTAGTCAAATAGGAATAAGTGATTTGCCCAGTTCCCGCCATCCTTAAGATACTTCTTTACCTTAAGAAAATGCACTTGGCATCAAACCTATTTAATATGTGGCTTAAATTAAGTCTGCTTGTTATTTTAGACATGAAGAATCGTATAATTTTAGTGCTGGAAGACACCCAGGGGCTCATCTAGTCTAACAGATGGGGGAAATGAAATCCAAAGAGGGAAGTGGCTTTTATTTCATACATTTTGATTTTAAATGAGGCCTGTTTTAAGTGAGCTTTCCTTAAAAGTCTAGGTACACATTGAGTTCAAGAGACAGGATTATTCAGTCCTGTTAATTGAGTCAGCTCAGAAAGGATATTCAAGCCTGTTAATGAGACAATCCCGCTAATTGACTTTACTTTTTTTAGTGAAATCAATTAGCAGGATCAATTTAGATTTAGTCAATTGGTATATGCCAACTAGGAACATTTGTGGTAGGTTTCAAATATCTAGAATCACCATTGCATCCCTGTTTTTCTTCACATCGTCAGAACATGGCCAGCCTTCTGCCTCTCCACCCATTCCCCTATGAGGCAGTAGGGTCCAGCCTTCTATTGAGTCAGCAGGTTAGACTGGGTGCCCTTAGGGGTTGTATATGCATGTCTCTATTGGCGTGTGTGTGTGTGTGTTTCTATACCTGCATGTGTTCTGTGTCTTGGGGAATGATGGAGGGTGATGGCTCAATGTTGGTGATTCTTCAGAAAGGATTTGGTTTGCCTAATGCTGACTTTCGTCTTTCTCTGAAGCTTGGGGCATACATTGAAACGTAGGTTTCTGAAGGATAGGAAGATAATTTAATTCCATTCAATCTTACAAGAATTTCTTGAGTGTTTGCTATATATGAAGATCCCTGAAAGATACAAAGAAGACAAAATATGGTCCCTGCTCTCGAGTTACTTACTTAATACTATGAAAATATTCAAAAGAAGGATTCCAATTGCATGGTGTGTGCCTGGTTTTTTCTAGTGGTTTTTGTCCTGTGGCAGTGAAGCAACTCTCCAGTGGATTCATTCCTCACTCTTGCCTAGGAGAAGAAAAAAGATTTCTCAAAGTCCCTTCTTATTCTAAATCTATGATCTATCAAACTTGTCAGGTAGCTGATGAATTGTTAGCCATCTTTGTTTGATTTAGTCAAATTTTCTAAAAAAAAAAGCTGCCACCAGCAATAGGGGACCTTAGAAAACAAACATCTTGGAAACAAGACTTTTGGGGGACACAGCAGTGTCCTTACTAAGGCAATGTCCTTACTTATAGGACTGTACTAGGTTTTTGTTCATTCTAAAGTAGCTCCCCAAATGGATTCTGGAGATAATCTACCTGCTCATTTCCCAGGGAACTGGTGAAATGGAGGGAATGTGCCAGAAGCCATAAGGCAACTGCAGAAGAGTAGTGTAGAAGGTTGGACACCCTTTCATTCAGTAAGCATTTATTATGTGTAGTAGGTGCCAGGTGCTGCTGTGCCAGGCATTGGGAGTACAAGGATGAGTCCCCATGTTCAAGAAGCTTGCATTCTTTTGTAGACTTTATGAACCTTAAAGTGCTATATAAATATATGAATTGAGTTGTTAGGCATTACATTTGCCTCTGTCCTGAAACATGTATAAAATAATCAAATTAGACTAAATGACCCTAAAAGGTCACTTTTACACTGGTAGTCTCTGAGTCTAGTGTAGGCTGCAGATTCATATGATGAGAAAAAAGCCAAAAGATAACGAAAGAGATGACTAATTGCTAATTTTCCAGTGGTAGTCACAGTTCAGAAAAAGTGATCATTGTCCCAAATCTTCTCTCAAAGACATGTCCTAAAATAGAAACTGTGGAAAGAGAATCCCTGAAGATGGGAGGCCTTGAGTTCAAATATGGCCTCAGACACTTCCTGGGCAAGTTATTTAAACCTCACTGCCTAGCCCTTGACACTCTTCTGCCTTGGAACCAATACACAATTCTAAGACAGTGGGTAAGGATTTAAAAAAAAAAAAAAAAGGAACTGTACAGGAAGACCAGAGTGAGTCTTGCTTCTCTACAGGTTAAGAGAACCACAGCTAACTGGCACTGAGAAAAGAACCAAATGGGTCATAAACAAGCTTCTATCAAAGGCAGTATTCTCAAGTGCTCACCATAACCAAAGCAGCATCTCAACATGCTCCCATGGACATAAGCGACAAAGCTAAAATATTAGAGGCTCTTGTCAAAGACCATTAGCTGAAGGGGCACTCGAAAAAACATGCCTTTTCTTAAAAGAAAATGGAAAAGTAAAGAACTCAAATCTTTGTGACTGCCTTTTTTCAGGCGCATTGGGTTTCTGACCATGAGGTAGCATGACATAACATTTAGAGGCATAGTCTCAGAATCAGAAATAGTTGGGTTCCAGGCCACCTTTAACATTACTAGCTCTATGATCTTTAGCAAATTGCTTAATTTCTCAGACACCACCACAGTTCTAAGTGCAAGTACTGAGCTTGCCTTAGGGGGAGTTTCCTCACCAATTTTCCCTATAGTGTCAGTTCTCGGATTTTTTGGTCTCAAGATCCCTTTGCCCTCATAAAAATTATTGAAGAGGGGGCAGCTGGGTAGCTCAGTGGATGGAGAGCCAGGCCTGGAGACAGGAAGTCCTAGGTTCAAATCCGGCCTCAGACACTTCCCAGCTGGGTGACCCTGGGCAAGTCACTTGACCCCCATTGCCTACCCTTACCACTCTTCCACCTATAAGTCAATACACAGAAGTTAAGGGTTTAAAATAAAAAAAAAAATTAAAAAAAAATTATTGAAGACCCCACCAAAGAGCTTTTGTTTACGTGGATCATATCTATCAGTATTTACCATATTTGAAATTACAATCTTTTCATATTATTATGAAAATAGTTTTGACTTCATGGGCTCCCTGTTGAAAGTGTCCCAGGGATCTCCAGGAGTCCCCAGATCATACTTTGAGAACCACTGTCTGTACCAATGAAATAAAAGATCTGGCACCAAAAATAAAAACATCAGGCTATCCATGTAATGCATACCTACACCAGTATTAACATGAACATTTGCTTTGTACATGAAAACTTAATTATGGTATGAGCTCAGCTACATAAAACACTGAGTTGAAGCAAATGTTTTCATAAAAATGCCTGGTACTAACTTAAGCAATTATCATATTTTTGAGTCTATAATGGTTACGTGGCTATAAACACCACTCCTATCCCCCACCAAAGAGACCTTTAGAACAATTTCATTACATGTGATGTCTCCATTCACCCTCTCTTTAGTTGAGAATTCTATCACACTTGAGCAATAAGAATTCATCTACAAAGCCCTGAAATGTTGCCTAAATTGCATAAAACACACCTTTAGGACCTACAAGTAGGTGAAGTTTTCATATAATGAAGTATTCAATTACCCAGAAGGTTAAGGGTTAGGAAATTGCAGTTGATCAAATAACCTGATTTTTAGGCAGTTCCCAACCCTACCATTCAGGAATGTTGAGTTTGAAGATAATTAGAATGCAGTGAGATCCCTGTAGCTGTCAAACTAGACTGACTAGAACAGAATCTTTCTTTGAGAATCCATAAGGAGGACTCTGAAGCATAGAGATAAATGGCATTAATTATTGTATGGTGGAAGTGTTGGGTAGCAGAGATAATAGTTTATGTTGATTAAATTTAAGTGTATTCATTCTTTTCCTTTTTTTTTAAAGCCCTTACCTTCTATCTTGCTATCAATTCTTAGGCAGAAAAGCAGTAAGGGCTAGGCAGTTGGGGTTAAGAGATTTTCCCTATCTGAGGTAAGGTGGAGGGGCTCACATGCAGTATGAGGGTTGCAGTTTGGGCACTTGATCTCTAAAAGGTTCACCATCACTGGTCTATGCCATTCCAAAATTAGTTCTTTTACTCATTTCTCTTCCACCAAATTGATTGTTTTGGAGATTGAATAAAATCACTTGACCAGGTGTTTTGGTATTGGTAGACATCACCTAAAACAGAAGACTGGTCAAGGTAGTTTTACAACTTAGACTCATAGCTATACTTATTCTGTGATGATTTCTTTGAGTGAATCTTGCCAAAATTCTTTCTTACAAAGGAAAGGAAAGAAAAGGTAGGAGAAGAAAAAAGGCATTTACATGTATATTTCAGGAAATATGGGATATTATGTCTGACATTTTGCCTCACAATTTTAGTACAGTCATTTAGAGCATGGAACATCAATATTTTGACAGAAACCAAGAGTTTTCAGATGCATAGGGAATTTCTTTTATGGTGCTATCATGCAGAACTCTTTTTTGTAACAAAATGAAATTTTATTTAAAAAAAGAAACTCAATATCATCTTAAAAAGAAAAGAAAACTTAAATAATCAATCAACCAGTTTTTGCTTGATGTTACTCACTGAGCACTGCTAAATGCTAAGGATACAAAGAGAAAGTAGAAACAAAGTTTACATTATGATGGGGGAGATAACATGCACTTAATTAAGTACATACAAGATAGACAGAGTACATTGAAGAAACCCTTTAAAGGATAAGGCACCAGGGGTTAGAGGGACCAGCAAGAATCCAGACTTTGAAGTGGTTTTTTCCTTAGTTAGCCATCTATTTATTTATTGTTTATTTATTTGTCTTGGGGTTTTCTAACATAATGTGAAATCAATAGCAAAGGAAATTGCATTTATGACTACAAGTTTTACTCAATCAGAATCTTAGAGCTAAAAGAACCTTAGGACATAGAATATTTAGAACTAGGATAGGCTTTGGAATAGGGCAGTTGGGTGATAGAGTGCCAGGTCTGATGTCAGAAAGACTTGTCTTCCTGCATTCAAATCTGGTCTCAGACACTTAAAAGTTTGGCATGTCACTTAGCCCTGTTTGCCTCAGTTTCTTCATCTTTAAAATGAGCTGGAGAAGGAAATGGAAACCCACTCCAAAATCTTTGCCAAGAAAACCCCACATGGGGTCATGAAGAGTCAAATACAACAGAAACAACTGAGCTTGTTCTGATTCCACTTCAGAGATGCATGGCTTTCCTTTCTTTAATCCAATCCAGCTGTTACAGCTTTAGAATCTACAATGCTAGAACTAGACGTGACTTTTCAGATAATTTAACCCCATACCTGAGAGGTCAGGGTTACATAGCTAATAAATGGCAGGGCCAGGTTGAGAACCCACATCTTCCAATTCCTATTACATCATGCTTCCTTAAGTATAATAGTAACAAAAAATAGGGATAATAAAATATGGTTGCTGATTAGTTGTTGAAGTATCCAAGTATTCACAGCTAATTTCTAATAACAGAAATACTTGTAATGAGAGAGTGATTTCTACCCCACAGCCCAGCTCACAATTGGTCTTAAATTATCTTCAGTGGTAACTCCACTGATTATGGATCCCAAAGACTTTCCCTTATTCTATAGGAAAACAACTAGCCCCAAAAATCTAGGTGTGAACAGGCCATTCTTATATCCCAGATTTGAGAGGCCAAGGAACAGAAATAGACTCCTCATGATACCAGCAAGCTGTTGAATAAACATAAAATATCTGTGCTACTATCTTTTGAGGGGTCAGGTTGTGTTGCTGAAAATGTTTTATTTAACGTTACTATTAAGCATAAGTACATTTTCTAAGTATCCTAGTTCTCCAAATTATACAAACCTGGGAAGTACCATGTTTAACTATCTTTCTTATAAATCTGTCTAGAAAATGTTTATATAGCTTTGAAATAAAGATATATTTATTTTAAAAATATACTCTATTGATGCTCTTTTCTTTTTTAAAATTAATCCTTTCTCATTGAATACCCATTCCCACTCCCAGAATCCTTTCTTGTACCAAGTAAGTTTAATCAAGTAAGACATACCAACACTTGGGCCATGAGAGCCCATCCTTCACCTCTGGTCCAGCCCTGCTTTCCTAATAGGCAGGAGACATATTTCATTATCAGTCTTTTAAAAATAAAGATTGGTCACTGAAGCAAATGAATTTTAAAACATGATTCATCAGAGAAAGAAAAAATTCCTCCCTCATTAAATGCTCCTTTCATATTATGACTGTTTCTGTTTTCCCAGCCCCTCAACATTGCCTACAGCCACATCTACAGCTCCTATAGGAATTTTGTGGGGCCACCTCATTTCAAGACAATCTGCAGGCTCCTAGGTTATCAGGGCATTGCTGTGGTAATGGAAGAGCTACTGAAGATTGTCAAGAGCTTGGTAAGTTGAAGCCTGAGCAAACTCTAGTTTTGCCCTTAGAAAGCTTGAACCATATCCGCTTTTAGTAAAGTTTTACTAATAATAAGGGTCTTTTTGAATGAATGAATTTTTTAAAAGCACATACAGAGCTTTCACTTTGTGCAATGTGGGGATATAAATATAATAGTGGAATAGACCTTAAAAGCTTATCTAATAGGATGAGGCAACACATATAAGGGAATGGTGGCCAAGGAAGATTGTTTAGGTCTCAACATTTTCAGGTAAAGGCTGTTGGGTATGTTGGCAAACCTATGGCATGGGTGTCAAAGATGGCACACAGAGCACTCTCTTTGGGCATGTGGCTGCCCTCCCAGGAGTTGGTTAGTAGAAAGGCAGAGGGACTCAGGCAGAGCTTCTCCCTTCCCCTTCTCCACTGTGCCTGATGACATTTTTTCATATTCCCCACCCCTCTGCCCAGCAGCCCAATGGGAACACATAGGAGTAAGATGGGTAGAGCTAGAGGGGAGTGGAGTGCTCAAACCACTCCCCTCTCCCTCTTTACACTTGCTGAGGATATTCCTCACTTCACCCGCCCCTCTGTTAAGCACCCCAATGGGAGCACTTTCTCCCTCCCTTGTAAGGAGTAAGGTGGGGCAGGTAAACCCAGCACTCAGTGGGGAGGAAGGGCATGACACAGTCTCTGGGGGAGGCAGGCAAAGCACTCAGTCTGAGGGGTGGGGTTGGGGAGGCAGGGCCCAGCACTCCATCTCTAAAAGGTTCACCATCACTGGTCCAGGATGTCACAAGGATTGTGAAAGCAATAGTAGCACAGTTCACTGACACATCCTTTCCAGAAGCAATGGTACTATAAATTTGACTGCAAGTGGTAGAAAGTGGAGAGTTTGACTATTGGGTTTAAAGCTGGCTAGATTTTGTAGGCTCCTCTCAAATCAGACAGTTCAACCCAAGAGTGTGTTGGTAAATATTTAACAACCACCTTTCAGGGGAAAAAAGCATGACAACCACACACTTATCAGTTTAATATGTATTATTTAACATTGTCTCAAGTCTAGACAATTAACAAAATAGTAAATCAAAGCTCTGCTTTATAGCCTTTATCCATTTCAGTGTAATGAAGATTTAACAATCACCTTTAACCAAGCTGGCTCCAGCACATCTCTGGCTTTTCTCTAGGATCAGATTCTGGTTTAGAGATTGTACCAATCGCCACCAGCATTAGGGCATGGTCACAGAGTATTTTTTAAAAAGTGGCCAAGGTAAAGAAACATCGACTCAGCTTTCTCTTTGAAGAGAGAGTGAAACCCCCATATTCTTGGCTTTAAAATCCTGGGAGCGGTAAATGGTCTTCAGCATCTGTACACTGTACACACATCTATGTAATGATTAGGGAATATACCATCAAAATGCATTCTGGATGAGAAAATAGAAATAGTTTCAGAAAACATCTAGATAAATTAATTCATGGATTGTGGTTGTTATTGTTGGACTGCATATGTTACATTGTATGCTATATAATGTACCATGTACAATATAATAAAAATACAACATTTATTTAATGTATATTATGTAACAGAGAATTGTGCTAGTTTCCAATAGATATTCCAAGCTTAGATCAGTCATATATTTCTTACTTTTAAGTAACAGAGTATAGTACAAGATATCAACAATGATAATAATAGTAGCCAATAAATGCATCAAAGAGTTACAAAACAGTGCTATGCAGAGTATAAGGGGGAAGGTCATTGCCAACAAGATAAAGAGTAAAGGATAAAGAGAGTCGAGGAAGGCTTCATGGACCAAGTGGCATTTTAGTTGGTAGAAATTCAACAAGCTGAGTGGTAGGGAGACCACTGCAGGCAGAGGGAACAACACAAGTAAAGGCATGGAGTCACAGAATGACCTCAAAGATCATTTAGACCAACCCAAATCTGAGCAATTTTACAACATACCCAATAGCCTTTACCTGAAAATGCTGAGTGTGGACAACCCGCTATCTCCCAAAGAAGTATCCCTTTGCACTTCTAGGTGGCTGTAATAGTTAGGAAGCCTTTCCGAGTATGTAGCCTTAGATCTGCCTCCTTGATTTCCACCCATTGCTTCTAATTCCACCCTTAAAGGTCCAAGGAGAACATAACTAATGTCTCTTCCATATGAGTCTGGAAGTAGGAGAATGCAGTGCAATTTGGAGGGGTGAGAGGTGAGAAGAGCAGTTTAACTGGAATATAAAGTAGGAAAGGGGATTAAAGATGAGGTTGCAAAGCTAGGGTAACACAACATTGTGGAAAGCCTTAAGTATCAGGCAAAGTACCCTGTCTGTAGTTTCATGTCCTGATATTCAGGGAAACAAGATATTTAGAGCTGACTCAAATCTTTGAGGGTAACATTGAACTGCACAACTCTCACCTCCTTGAGAACTAATGTCAGAGAAAGAACCTTGACATGAATGGGTCATGAGCCTGAAACTTTCTTGTCTTCCCATATTTTCTCTTTTTTCCTTTCCTTTTGCCAGCTACAAGGAACCATTCTCCAGTACGTGAAGACACTGATAGAGGTGATGCCCAAGATATGCAGGTTGCCAAGACATGAATATGGCTCCCCAGGTTAGTGTCGGGGTAGGCGTTGAATTTGATAGGCATTTGCTATCATGTCTTCTACAAAGAAGTAATACAAAGACAACAACAAAATATAAGGATCCCTTCCACATCGCAGCGGGGCTAGGGGTGTGGAGCCCCTGTGATCTGGAAAATCCATGTAAAATTTTTGGCCCTCCCTTCCAGAGAAAAATCTGAATTATTTCTTTTTCTTTTATGGGTTGCTTACAGCAAGAGAAATTGCATATATTTGTGGCATTTAAAGCTAAAAAATGTTAACATTATACACTACTATACATATATTTAATGCATCTCTGAGTTTCTGAACTTTTCCTGTGTCATCTGCTGGCCTTCATATATTGGCTGCAGCTTCCACAAAACTCCCAAAACTTCCCATTTAATTTCTTATGCTGACTCGAGATACATTGAAACTGGGATGGGGAAAGTCGAGATGTGGAAGGATGCCTATTGTACAATAGTACTTACTTTCAAGGAGCTGACATTCTCCTGGAAGAAGTTCCACTACTGCACAAGCAGAAGCCTTTGGCTAGCTTTCCTTTCGCATGGTCTGGCATCAGCATCATGGTGAACATTGGACTAGGATTCAGGAGACTGGGGATCAAGTCCAGTTTGTAATTCCTATCTATTCTATATATGCCTTGTATAGACCTAGTTATTTACATGTTGCCTCCCCAATTAGAATATGGACTTCTTGTGGGGCAGCTGGATGGCTCAGTGGATTGAGAGCCAGGCCTAGAGACAGGAGGTCCTATGTTCAAGTCTGGCCTCAGACTCTTCCCAGCTTTGTGACCCTGGGCAAGTCACTTAACCCCCATTGCCTAGCCCTGTAACAAATAAAAAATTAATATAGAAAGATATATATATAAAAAGATATTAGGGTTTAAAAAAAAAGAATACTTATTTTAAAAAAAGAATATGGACTTCTTGAAGCCAGACACTTTTTTTGCCTTTCTTATCCCCAGCCTTTAGCAGAGTGATTAGTATACTATATGTTCTGATTGAGTAACCAGCTAGAAGGGGCTGAGTAAGTCATTTACCTCTCTGAACCTCAGTTTCTTCTTCTGTCATTGCAGGTGTGGGTGGAGATTTTAAGTGCCCTGATTTATCCCAGGGGTAGCTAGAAGGATTATGATAAGATGGGAACTGGACTTGTGATTTTATTGGTAAAGGACCCCCAGATGAAGAAACTCCTACCAATTCAGATTGACACATTCTCTGCCACTTACAGTCTCAAAGCAATGCTTAGAACACGCAGATAGATTTGCCCAGAGACACAGAAGCCTATATATATCAGGAACAAATGTTGAACCTGGGTTTTCCTGACTTGGACTGGCTTTTCATCCACTGTAAAAATCCACCTCTCTTGAAGAAGATAAAACAGAATAATGAATAGATAAGTGTTTTGAGAAATTCAAAGGACTGTACAACAACAACAACAATAATAAAGGGTAGCTAAGTAGCTCAGTTGATTTAACACTGGATCTGAAATCAGAAAGACCTGAGTTCAAATTTTAGCTCAGTATTTACTAGCTGTGTAGCCCTAGACAAGTCACTTACCCATCTATATGCCTCAGTTTCCTCATCTGGAATGGAGATAATAATAGGATTCTAGAATTGTTCTGAAAATCAAATGAGAGAATAATTGGGAATGTTAGCGTATTATTATTACTGCTCACTAATCCATTTGACCTTTTGCTCCAAACTCTTGAAATGATCTGTCCCTAACAAAAAAGGTAGCTAAATAGCACAATAGATAGAGTACCAGGCCTGGAGTTTGGAGGACCTGAATTCAGATCTGGCCTCAAATACTCTCTAACAGTGAGACCCTGGGCAAATCACTTAACCTCAATTGCCCTCGCCACTCTTTTTTCCTAGAATTGCTACTAAGATGGAAGGTAAGGATCGAAAAGAAAAGAAAAAGGACTCTGAAGTAATTCATAGCAGCCTAGAAAGCCAACTATGAAACAAGAGACTTCCGCGACTCCATTACCATGCAGGCAAATAACTCCCTCTTCTCTCTCAACGTCTGGTATTTTGGAGGAGTAAGGCAGGGGCCAGGGCTGAGACCAGTGCACATGGGTAGAAGGAGATCATATACAAAGTTAGAATAATATATTTCCCTGCAGTAGGAAACCCAGTTTTCACCTGGCTTTCTTCTTGTGGATTAGAAGTCAGGCAATATTTACCCTGCTCAGTGGAATCTAGAACAGGTTAGCAAGGATGGGCACCCTGATTTCATTTCTTCACATTGCTAAAGTTCACCCAAGGTTCCAGCCAGAGAAGCCAGCTAGGAACTTGCTGATGATCTGTCTCCTCTGTCTCCCTAGGGATCTTGGAGTTTTTCCATCACCAGTTAAAGGACATCATTGAGTATGCAGAGCTCAAGACTGATGTGTTCCAGAGCCTGAGGGAAGTGGGCAATGCCATTCTCTTCTGCCTCCTCATAGAGCAAGCTCTGGTAAGGCCTGACCCTCATTCCTTCATTCAAGTCACACCTTTGCATTTTATCTTAGCCCATATCCCCATGCTTTTTATTAAAAAGGCCAAACCTCCAAAGTTTGAATCTGTTTTGAAATGTTTCCTCTAATTCTCTGTTTGGTCTTAGTTGTTTTGTTGTTAGAAACAAAGCAGGGGAAAGTCTATGGAGACAGTCTGTGGGGTCCTTGAGTTAATTTAGGGTGTGTCAGAGTCTATCCAGACTAGGGAGGTAGGAGAATCTTAACAGAAATCATTAATAAATACAAGTATTTATTAAATACCTACAATGTGCCACATACCATGCTAGGTGCTGAGGATACAAAAACAAAACTGAAAAAGTCTTTACCCTCAAGGAAAACCAAGCTTGGCTTATATTCTCTTATGTGGGGAAAAAAAAGTGCGTTCATGCGCGCACGCGTGCGCACACACACACACACACACACACACACACACACACGATAACAGTTCTGAGAATCAGAGATGAGGAAAGAGTGTCTTCCAGACATGGAGAACTATGTGCAAAATATGGAAGTGGAAGATGAATTGTTGCATGCCAGAAATAACAAAATAAGGTCAGTTTGGCTGTTCCACAGAGTGTGAGAAAATAATGTTTAATAGGTCTGTAAATAGGCAAGAGCCTTGTTGTGAAATGTCTTAGGTGCCAGAGAAGTTTGCATTTAATCCTAGAAGCAATAGCAGGATTGTGATGGAGTCAGATCCATGCTTTAGAAATATCAATTTGGCCTCTTTGTGGAGGATAAATTGAGAAGGGGCAAGAATAGAGGCAGGCAGATTGATCAGAAAGTTATTGTAGAGGCAGCTAGGTTGCTCAGTGGATAGAGAACAAGGCCTGGAGTCAGAAGGACCTGGGGTCATATCTGACCTCAGACACTTCCTAGCTATGTGATCCTGAGCAAGTCACTTAAAACTGTAGTTGCTGAGTTCTTACCACCCTTCTGCCTTGGATCTAATACTTAGTATTGATTCTAAAATGGAAGGTAAAGATAAAGAAAGAGAGGAAAAAGAGAAAGAATAAAAGAAGAGAAGAGAAGAAGGGAGGGAGGAAAAAAGGAAGGAAGAGAGGGGGTAGAGGGAAGAAGAAAGGAAGGAAGGAAGGAAGGAAGGAAGGAAGGAAGGAAGGAAGGAAGTTATTGCAGGTGTCCATTTATTAAAAGGGTAGCCATGTAAGTGCAGTGAAGGGGAAGTTGCAAGAGATGTCAGGGAGAAAGAATCAGTAAAACTTGGGAACTGAATGGATAAAAGAGAGTAAGGAGTTGAGAATGGGTGAGGACACTGGGCTCTAAATCAAGAGAGCTAGGTTCTAGTTCTAACTTAACTACTAATTACCTGTGTGACCATGGAGAAGTCACATGACTTCTCTGGACCTTAGTTTCTTCATCTGTCAAATGAGGGAGTTGAACTAGATGGCCCCAAAGGTCTCTGCCTGTTGTAATTTTTTTGTTTTTAAGTTGTTATGAAAAGAGAATTGCTTTGTTCTTCCACCTACTCTCTACAGGGGATAGTACTGACGTCCTCCTCCTTTAATGGACACTTGAGACAGCTCATTGTTCCTTTTAGTGGTACCAGGTTTTTAGCACCACTGAGTGGCCTTCTGTTGCCATGGTGACCTATTCTCAGAAGCAGCTGGGAAAGATTGGAAAGACAGCCCAAGGCCTTGGAAAGATAAAAGCTCCTGATGGGGAAATGTACCAAAGCTTTTATTCATGTGTCTCATTTTATCCCCTTTTGCTGACCTTTAATTAGGAGTCTTGATTCAGAAATCATCAATCAGGTTTCTGCTTACTGCCCAAAGGGAGGGTCGATTTTCAGCAGAGTGGAAATGAATGACTATTGATCAGGAAGGGAAAGGAAAGTCTTTTTTACTCAGACTGACTCACCTCAATCTGGGTAATCATCATGTGTCTCACAAAGGACACAGACACACATGGAATCAGAAGATGTTAGAGGGTAAGAAATCAGTGATCTCCTAAACCTGACATTTTCATTTTACTGAGGAAAAAAAAAGGGCTAGAGAGAGCTGCTCAAGGTCACTCAGCTAATTACAATGGAACTGGGACAAGAGCCCTCAGCTCATGCTCTCTCTCTCTCCTTGATTTTTTTATGGCTTCTGCAGTTTTAAATCTTAGGGGAAGAGAATTAAAAACAAGGACCAGGATTATCTAGGGCTGTTTACTCCTCTTTCTACTGAGAACACACTCAAAAAATTGTCAGTGCAGAAGCAGCTAAAGAGTGTTATTATTTAGAGTGATGAAGATCCAGATCTTCACTCCACACAAGAGGAGCTTCTTTGAGATAAAAATTGGGCATGGGGGCAGCTAGTTGGCTCAGTGGTTTGAGAGCCAGGCCTGGAGCTAGGTTCAAATCTGGCCTCAGATTCTTCTTATCTGTGCAACCCTGGACAAGTCATTTAAGTCCAACTGTCTAAACCTTATTGCTCTTCTGCCTTGAAACCAATACTTGGGAAGAAAGAGAGAGAAGAGACAGAGAGAGAAAGAAAGAGAGAGAAAGAGAGATTACATATTAAACTGGGAGCCAATGAGATTATTAGAGCATAGTGTTTCAGGAAGACAAAATAACTCATGATCATGATATGATAGCTTTGGAAGGGACTTCAGAGCCTATATAAGGCCACTAATCCACTTTACCTCAGTTTCCTATCTGTAAAATGCTGGGTTGTGCCATCAGATGTGGTCACTAAATCTGTTGGTTTTTCAGTCAGTGGTTTGCTGGCCAGTGTTTACCAGCTCTCTATGGGGAAATGTCTGAATCACACATACTTAAATTGAATCTGCACCATTCACATTTTCTCCATCCCTTTCTTAAGGCTAGACAATTAACAAAACAATAAATCAAGCCCTAATTTAGAGCACTGGGTGATTTCTGAGATATAGGGAAGTCTCAAGGAGAACAGTGAACACCTTTGGAGAAGGCTTTGATGAAAAAAATAAAGACATTCATGAAACATTTTTTAAGAAAAGAAACAGAAAATTTCAAATAAAATATGAGATAGACCAAACAACCTCTGAGGGTCCTAACAGCTTTAATAGTTTTATGTTTCTAATTGCTCCAATAAATAAACAGCATTTATTGATCAATTCTCTATTGATATTTTTAGACTAGGTGCTGGTTAGCACCTTCTACAACGTTTCTTACCCAAAGAGTACCAAAGGGAATAGTCATTAGAAAGCAAATCAATCCAGAGACTCTTGACATTTAAAATTTTTTCAATTCCCTCAGAACCAGGATCAAGGTTTGGAGTCAATGGTCTCCTTGGTTATACCCAGCACCTGCCAGAAGGGGGCAGCTTCCAGCTACCTTTCCAGGATCACACAGTTTGAAGCTGGAAGAGACTATCCAGATGATCTAACTTAATCTAACCCTTTCCTTTTAAGGAAGATAAAACCACAGCCTAGAGAAGGGAAATAACTAGCCTGAAGGTACATAGTAAACAGCAAAACTTGAGCGTTTTTTCTTTATCTTTCTTTTTTCCTTAAATTTTTACCTTCTTAGTATTAATTCTAAGGCAGAAGAGCAGCAAGGGCTAGGTATTTGGGGTTAAGTGACTTGCTCAAGGTCACACAGTAACAAAGTGCCTAAGCTCAGGTTTGAACCCAGGTCCCTGGGACTGGTACTCTATCCACTGAGCCATCTAACTGCCCCAAAACTGGGATTTGGATCTTGATCTTCTGATAATCTGTTCTTTGCTATCTTCATACCCAGTATTCTCTTTTTTTTTAAGTTTATTTAATTATTTTAGAATATTTTTCCATGGTTATATGATTCATCTTCTTTCCCTCCCCACCTCCCTCCCTCCTCCCATAACCAATGCACAATTCCACTGAGTTTTACATGACCTTTATCAAGACCTATCCAGTATTCTTATAGCTAGTTGTTCGGTCATTCAGTCACATCCAACTCTTCTTGACCCCATTTGGGCTTTTCTTAGCAAAGATCCTGGAGCATTTTGCCATTTTCTTTCTCCAGCTTATTTTACAGATGAGGAAACTGAAGCAAGCAGGGTTAAGTGACTTGCCCAGGATCACTCAGCTAGCCTATGTCAGAAGCCAAACTTGAACTCAGGTGGATAAGTCTTCTTGACTTCAGGGTGGGTATTCAATCCACTCTACCACCTAGGTGCCTTCCAGAGAAAGCTTCTGGGTTCCCTCATATGGCTATGTTTTAGGGAATATGAACTCCTAACCCTACCCTCAATATGTGCCTGGTAAGTCAACAGTCACACATACTCAGGCTGATTAACAACCAGCATGATAACAATAGTAACATTATCTGGTCTAATTTAAATGTAAACTTTTTAGTTTAGATGATCCCAGATGTAAAGTAGATGAAAAGACTGGCATTGGAGATAGTTGTTTCTGTTCCTGTAGACTTTCACTTCATAAAGAGACTGGAAAGCCATTTGCTGGGGGTGAGCAAACTCCCTTCCTGCACTCAAATTCGAGGGTTCATTTCTTCTAATCCCACTCTTTGTTCTTGGTTTGTCTTCCTCTCTCTTCACTTATCTCTGGTTCCTCAATCAGGTTCTAGATTTCTTTTTCTTGGTCCAGGATTTCTTGGCTACTTCCAAGAAATCCATTTAGTTCGTAGTTTAAGATTTCTGCAACACAAACTTTTCTTGGTGTTGTAGCAATCTCCCTGATTACTCTTTCTAATTATGTTTCCAGCTCAGATGCCTGTTTCTGCATTCTTTAAAAACAGGAGGAGAACATTGAGATGAAGCAACACCTTGGTTTATCCAAAACCCAAAGACATTAACAGATCAGATATAAGACAGAGATACAAATGTACATGAGAAGTCACACATTCAGACAGATTCAATGCAGGAAAATTCATGATTGTGTCTGATGAAATCAGTTCTTGCAGTCCTTCTGCAAAATTTAGAACTCATTTTATGACTTTTGCAAATATAACTCCAGGGCAGACAAGTGGTGCCAGGGATAAAGTGCTGGGTCTGGAATCAGGAAGATTCATCTTCCCTAGTTCAAATCTGGACTCAGATACTTACTAGTTATGTGACCTTGGGCAAATTGCTTAATCTGTTTGCCTCAGTTTCCTCAACTGCAAAATGAGCTGGAGCACAAAATGGCAAACCACTCTACTATCTTTGCCAAGAAAACTCCAAATGAGATTACAAAGAGTTGGACATAACTGAAAAGATTGAACAACAATAATAGATAGCCACTATGGCTAATTAGGGAAGCCTGACAAGTGGTAAGATTTAAGCGGTAAGATTTCATGTACCTCCCTACCCAAAACCCTTTTAGAGTGAGGCATGATGGTCAAAACATATGGGAATTGTTAACATAATAAAAGATGATGTTAAGGATAATCATATTATGTGGATTGGGGGGGGGGGCGGAGTGGGAGCTGTGGGGTATGGATATAGAGAGCTATCACCCAAGTCAGAAAGATCTGGGTTTAAGACTCATCTCTGACACATACTGGCAACATGTCCCTGGAATATAATTCTCAAAGCACCACACAACTCTCTGAGACTGTAAAATGCAGATGAGGACTGATCTGAATTGGCAGAGTTCCCTCATCCACGTGTTCCCTATACCAATATGGGATTGGTCTATCCCTAGACCAAAGTACTAGGTTGAGAGACTTGGATTCTAGACCCTGCTCTCCCCCTAATTACATCACCTTCCATTTAGGCTTCCATTTAGACTAGAGAATCTCTAAAATCTCTTTTCATTCATCTAACATTTCATTCAAACATTTTTTTTCTGAACATTCATTTATTAAGGAGCCTCAAAGTTATTGGAGAAATGTTTTTCAAGCAGTTTTATTATCCTTAACATTTCCATGTTCTATAAAGGCTAAAATATGGATTTGACAAAAATAAAAGAGCAGCTTTTAATAACTTAAGTTTTAATGAGAATATAGTAGGGTTGTAAATTGTTAAAAGAAAATTAATATTATCCCTTTAAACCAGAGAAAAGAAAACTTCTAGCAGTTTTAACAATTAACAATTTAGTTTTATTAAAATAGAGATAGTAAAAGAATATAGTAAAATGAATATAGTAAAGGAGGGAAATATAGGAAAGAGGTAGAGAAAGAAATTTCCTAATGTCTATACTAGTTATCCTATAACTACCTATAACTACTTATAATTACTATCTAAAACTGCCTATATCTACCTGTAACTGCCTATAACTACCACTAATAACAACCACAAAGTTCCAACCCAACCCACCCAGTTAAATCAAAACCAACCCAATCAGTGTTTAATCCAAACCCAATTAGGTCTGTCAGTGGAGACCAATCACCTCCCAAAAAGTTCAAGAAAGCAAAAAACCTAACAGCCCAAACCAAAAGCCAAAAAGCCCTCTAAAGGTGAAAGCCCTCCCAGTAAGCTCAGGCTCGCCTTTTATATTCCAGCAACTAAACACCAATCACCAACCCAACACACTCCAAACAGCCAACTTCCCCCGCAACTGCCAGCATCTAACTGTCAGCAACTGACTTCACCTTGACCATCTGACTCTGGCCCCTTTTATATCCCCTTCTTACCTCACTTCCTGTCTCTCTGGTTTCTACTTCCTTTCACTGTGGGCTGGTTAATCCCTACACATCTTTATGTTAAATTAGAGAAAAGGAATAAAGAATTCCTTTGTACAGTTCTTAACATTTATTCTATTTCTATTTAAATTTGTTTATTTGTTTGTTACATTAAAATTACCCAATTAACTCTCTTCCTACCTTTCTTCCTTCTATTAGAGAAGACATGATTTGACAAAAAGATATATTAAACTATATCTTATTTCCATTTGTTCTTCTCTGTGGGGCTAGAACCATGCCATAAATTTCTTGGGCTAATTCTATTAATAATAAATTCCAGAAAATATAATTTTTAATTGGCAAATACTGACATGTACTCAACTTTTAAAGCTTTTTTGTTTGTCTCAAAGATCAGAAGTAAAATGACTTCAAATGATGCTAAAATTAATTAATATGCTGATGAATTAATTATGATAATTGGTGTGATGATTTCTATTACATAATATTACACATTTTCATTCAAACACCAAATAAATATTGAAGATCTAATTGGCATAGCTAGATGAAGATAATATTGATGACCTAGGGAGATAAGACAATTACAGCTCAATGTCAACTTGGCAGGAGTCTTGATGGAGTGTTCCAAGTTTCTATGCTTGGAGTTATGCCTTATAACATTTTTACAAATGATCTGGACAGGAGCAGGTAGATGATTCAGTGGATAGAGAGCCAGGCCTAGAGACAGGAGGTCCTAGATTCAAATTTGACCTCAGACACTTCCTAGTTGTGTAACTCTGGGCAAATCACTTAATGCTAATTGCTCAGCCTTTACTACTCTTCTGCCTTGGAACTAATCAGTATCAATTATAACACAAAAGATAAGTGTTTTAAAATATGACTTGAATAAAGTCATAGGTAATGTGCTCATCAAATGCAGATGATACAAACCTAAGAGAAATAGTTAACACACTGGATGATAGATCTGGTTTCCAAAAAGATCTTGTGAGACAAGGACATTGGGTTGAATCCAATAAGAGGAAATAAAATAGTAATGAATGTAGAGTCTTACACTTGTGTTCAAAAAACCATCTTCCCCAGTACAAGATATGGAATGCATGCTTAGACAGCAGTTTGTCTGAAAAAGAACAGTATGGGAAGGTAATATGAATGGCCTGCAAGCTCAATATAAGTCAGCAGTAAAATAGAGCAGCCAAAAAACCTAATGAGATCTTGGATCATGGTAAGAAAGGCATAGATTACAGGAACAATGAGCTGATAGTTCCTCTTGTACCCTGCCCTGGTCTGATGGCATCTGGGGGATTGTGTGCAGCTCTGGATGACGTAGTTTAGGAAGGACATGGCAAAGTTGAAGATGATCCAGAGAAGGGCAGCTAGACTGGCAAAGTGCCTCAAGTCCATGTAAAGGAAGGTTGAAAAGAGAATGGGAGAGAAAAGACTCAGGGGGAATTTTTCTAACAGATTTTGTCTAAAAAATGAAATGAATTGCTTCAAGTTCTAGGAACATAAATTTAGAGCTGGAAAGAACCTTAGAAGTTAACTGACCGGGGGCAGCTGGGTAGCTCAGTGGATTGAGAGCCAGGCCTAGAGACGGGAGGTCCTAGGTTCAAATCCGGCCTCAGACACTTCCCAGCTGTGTGATCCTGGGCAAGTCACTTGACCCCCATTGCCTACCCTTACCACTCTTCCACCTATAAGTCAATACACAGAAGTTAAGGGTTAAAAAAAAAAAAAAAAAAAAAAAAAAGAAGTTAGCTGACCAACTCAATTTATCTTGCTCCATCATTTTAGTTGTATCCAACTCTTCATGACCCTGTTTAGGGTTTCTTGGCATAGATCCTGGAATGGTTTGCTGTTTCTTTCTCCAGCTCATTTTACAGATGAGGAAACTGAGGCAAAAAAGATAAAGTCACTTGCCCAAGGTGACACAAGTAGTAGATGTCTGAATTCAGATTTGAACTCAAGAAGATGAGTCTTCCTGACTGGAGGCCCAGCACTATACTGTGCCACCTAACTACCTATTTCCAGAGGAGATATTGAGACTTCAAATGTATTAGTAAACCAGATGCAGCATTGACACCCCTGATATTGATTTCTAACTGAGTGATTAGGGTTATAGAGTAGGAGGGTTTCAGATCTTTTAAGAGCATTTTTGGTGGTAGAAGTCAGATTTTTTTTCCTCTGCCCCCCCCCCCCCCAAATGTGCTTTTGGCTGGTCTTTAGAATATTAACCCAGCATTTGTTCCTGATCCTGTTGTTAGAAAGGAGTTTCTCTTAATTTCTCTCAATCCCCTAAATATCCATTTTTGTAAAGAATCATAAGTTCTGTGGTCAGTGAGAATATTGGGCAGTGATGCAGTCCTTTCTGTTCACAAAAGTACTTTCTGATCATTTTCCTTCATTTAGGAAGGATTTCAGTGTGTAGCTGATAAATGACCATCTCTTTAAGTGTTAGGTTTGGGTTTTGCTTTTGTTTCTCATAGATATGACTTGGGCCCAATTTTAAAACCTTATCAAGTTATTGGGAGGGGAAATGGGTGACTAAGTAGGAGGTGCAGGCAATTTACAAGCAGAGGAAGAAAGGAATAGCAGAGTAGGATCTCAATGTTTTCTTTGTTCAGATATTTATTGGTCTTTGCAAGATTTGCTCACCATTATGTATGCCTTAGAGCTACTCCTGACTTGGGTTTGGGAATTGTTTGTTTGTTTTTGGTTTTTGTTGGGGTTTTTTTTTATTTGCTTTGGACTTTAATTTGTAAGGACAGCAGTCAACTCACAACTCCATATCCATTAGAATTCCAATCATCCTTTTGATTTATCATGAGATAACACAAATTCTGGAGTATGAAAAGAAAAATAAAATCCTGCATGCTCTCAAGTGCAAATTAGAAAGATATTTTAAGGGCTTCTTTCCAAACCCTTCTAAGAGATGAAGTCAGAAAGTCTGCTGTATGTCACCATGACTCAGCGGACCATAGTGTGATCATTTGGTCCTTAGCTTCTCTGCCTTGAGCCTCTTTCCTTAAGGAGGGTTTGTTTGTTGTTTTTTAAAGGCACACAAAAGTGCCTTTCCTTCTGGATTTTGTTTAAGAGAGATGGCTTCAATGGGCAGCTAGGTAGCTCAGTGGATAGAAAACCAGGTCTAGATATGAGAGGACCTGGGTTCAAATCAGACGTTAGTCATTTTCTAGCTATATAAGTCACTTGCCCCCCCCCCCCCATTGCCTAGCCCTTACCACTTTTCTACCTTAGAACCAATATTTAGGGTTGATTCAAAGACAGAAAGTAAGGGTTTTTAAGAGAGAGAGAGAGAGAGAGAGAGAGAGAGAGAGAGAGAGAGAGAGAGAGAGAGAGAGATGGCTTCAAACCTAGATGGTTTGGTAAAAAAAAAAGTGCCTTTTGTGCCTCATCTCCATGATAGAGGTGGAACCCCCATACAGCAAAATGGGTACATGCTGACCTGTCAGAGTGCCCTATTTACAGAAATTCATTTATTTGTATTGGAAAAGCTTTTCTTTTTGGGAGAGGAAATAAGATAATACTTTAATAGAGACAAGTCAAGCAAACCAGTGAGACCTTAGGGAATAATAATGACAATCCATATATATATATTGAGAGACAGCATGTAACTGGTGAAGGAAACAGAGGGATGACCTGGGAATCAAGAAGCCCATAGGGTCAAGGCCTGCCCCTCACCCATCTAACCTTTATGATGATGGACAAGTCACTTAGCCTTTTAGCATTCTAGACATCTCTTTTGAGCCTATCACAATCAATAGTTTGGTATTCCTAACCAAATTACTACGCCTAAGAGACTAATCTGCATTGGTAAGGCTCACACAACTAGTAAGTATTTGAACTGTGATTTGAAACCTCGTCTCCTGATTCCAGAGCAGCTGGGGGTGCAGTGCATAGAGCATTGGGTCTGGAGTCAGGAAGACTCATCTTCCTGGGTTCAAATCTGGCTTCAGACACTTACATGCTATGTAACTCTGGGTAAGTCACCCAACTCTGTTGGCCTCAGTTTCCTTATCTCCGTAAAATGAGCTAGGGAAAGAAATGGCAAACCATATCAGTATCTTTACCCAAAAAAATCTCCAAATGGGATCACAAAGAGTCAGATGTAACTGAAAACACCTAAACAACAGTGACAACTTCTGATTTCAGGCCCTTTCCTATATACTGGGTAATAAATGGCCTTTTAAGACATTTTGGAAGCAAAAAGACTTGCCAACCCAACTACCAATTTCTCCCTGACCATGAAGCTAGAAAGCCTTATGAAACATTTCCACAAAGAAGGAAGGAATCTATGTGGCCTAAGTTTCTAGAAATCATTTAGTGTCCTGGATTTTTGAGAGTGACAAAGTATCCTAGTAAAGAACTTTTCCATTGAAAAGCATGTTTTTCTCTGGCAAGTAGTTTTTCTTTCTTTTTTTTTTCCTTTTTTTTTTTTAAATCCTTACCTTCTGTCTTAGAGTCAATGTTATGTATTGGTTCTAAGGCAAAAGAGTGGTAAGGGCTAAGCAATGGAGGTTAAGTAACTTGCCCAAGGTCATAAAGCTAGGAAGAGTCTGGGGTCAGATTTGAACCCAGGACCTTCCATCTCTAGGCCTGGCTCTCTATCCACTGAGCCCCCCAGCTAGCTGCCCCCACAGGTAATCTTTTGAGAAAAAGTGCCCTTCTCAGTAGCACTGACTAGGTAGAACAAATTTACTCTCATTTGACTTCTTTTTCAAGACAACCTGAGAAGAAATGTTCCTCACTTTGCTTAAGAGATAAATGTGACTTCATTTTTTTCCAATCTATCAATTTGATAATTTCATATCACAGTGATTTGTACCAAATGAAGATAGTTCCCACCTCAAATCCTTTGGACCCAGGACATTTCCAGCTGAATGCAAAGTACCACAGACCTAATATGTGGCTTGTAACACCTAACAGATAACTCTAAGTGGAAAACATAAGCTACTCTATATAATAACAATTTTTAAAAAAATCCACCTGGTAGATTGAGAGCAAGGCCTAGAGATGGGAGGTCATAAGTTCAAAACTGACCTCAGATACTTCCTAGTTGTATGACCCTGAGCAAGTCATTTAACATCCATTGCCTTGCCCTTACTATTCTTCTGCCTTAGAATCAAATGTTGATTCTAAGACAGAAGATAAGGATTTTGTAAAATTAAAAAAAAAAACACCACTAAATGCTCTGAATATTTTTGATCCAGAAGGCTGGCATTGGGTGCCTAAGGTTTTTCAAATACTATTTACAGTTTGAGACTCAATAAAGTCCCTTTTCGTATAGTAGAGTCTTTGTGTATGTCCTTGCCCCATTGAAAGACTTTGTCCTACCCATGTCTAAGTTATTTAGCAACAGATTTGCTGGAGCGACATCAGATGCCAATTTTATGAATAGATGGTTTTAACAAAAATAATTTCCCTAAAGACCAGAAAGGTACCTACAGTTCAGGTTTCGTTCAGGGAATGAAAAGGAAAAGAATTCACGTTTCTGTTCTTTGCATTATCTGACACCAGTGAACTGAGCCATTATGTGCAGGGGACCACTAGGCCATCTAAGGAGGGGCACATAACCCAGGTCAGAAATGGAGCAACCAGGCCCATCAATGGTTAATTCACGTCTAACCTAGACAAAATAGGGAGACCCAGTCTCAAACAAGAACAAAAAACTTCCAGCCTTCAATTCACCCTCCTAATAATAAAACAAATAATTCTTGAAATTTGATTGCTTGTAGTTATTCTATTGTCAAGCTAGCAAACACTTGACAAATAGCTTCACTTTTTTAATGAAGTTTTAGGCAAGTTCTTTAGCTGAAATGGTTGAGGAGAGGAGTATAATGGCAGGCTTGAGGAAAAAGGGTCTGGAATTATAGCTGTGATGAGTAGAATAGTTAATATATTGGGAAAGTATAAAGCAATCACCTTGTTGCAAGGAGGGCCCAGTTGAGATTGTGTAATGTAAATTTGTAGTGGACCCAGTCAACATGGTTCCATGATTTTTAATAGCTCCATTGAGTAGTATGTAAATGGGAGTAAAGGCATTAGATGTTGAGAGTAATCCCAGGCCACAGTTTTGGCAAGTCATAATAGTGGACAAGATAAAGAGGCAAAAAACTCTAAGAGAAGAAGATAGCATAGAATTCCACTGGTGCTCTGAGGGGTTGAGACAGGGAAAAGAGAAGCATGCAATCAGTGTAGGGGTAGTAGACTGCCAATGAACTGAAAGATGGAGGGATCGGAGGTTGGTGAAGATGAAGAGCCTTGGGAGCTGAAAGACAGAGGGAAAGATGGAATCAAAAAAGATCATGATGAGATAAAGGAATGGCAGAATTATTGAACATACAAGTGGAGCATTTATCGGTGATGTCAAGGTCAAGGCTGTGGCCATCTCTGGGCAACTGAAATGCACTGGAGGAGTAGGCCATGAGAATTGAGTAGATTAAGGAAATAGGAAGTTAGGGTATTTGAGAGAGCCTCAATATGTATGTTGAGCAGGGGTTGGGGTAGAGGGAAAGACTAGACTGTGAATAAGATATAAACTAATTGAGAAAGGAAGATTATCCTAATCAAGGATGGGTGAAGAGAATCAATAAATGCCAGGATCTGGATAGATATAAATAACCTGGATCTCAAAAGAGGGCATTCCTGAGTGACTGTGGTAGAATGAGAGTCTCCAAGGGATGATGGAGAAAAAAGAAATCTTTTGACTCCCAGACCATGACCAGTGAGTCAGGTGTGTGAAAGTACAATCAGCGCTACAAAGGGTGGTCAGGGATGCGGTGTCACCAGGTGGATGCATTTGGGGATGGATGGCAGGGATTTGTTTGAAGACAAAACAAATGCATTCACACAGATAATACATATATAACCCAAATAGAATTGCTTGTCAGCTCCGGAAGTGGGGAGCAAAGAAGGGAGAAAGACAATATGTATCATATAACTCCAGAGAGAGAGAGGGGGAGAGAGAGAGAGAGAGAAAGAAAACTGCATCTCACAGTCTAGCACAGTGTAGGTGCTTATCATCACACAGTAGGTGCTAAATAAGTTCTTTTGATTGGCTGAGTTGTGCCCAAAAAGTTCATCATCCAGTAGCCGAATCTGTGGTGATAAACTACTAAAATAACAAAGGAAGTACTTATGTTGAGATATAGTTATATTATTTCTTTAAAAAAACAACAAACAAGTTTATGTATGGCAGGTTAAGAACCCTTGCTCTAACCAGATGAGAGTCACCGGGTACAGAACTTGTATTTGTAGCTATCACATGGAATTATTCACTGAAGGAAAGAGTATCGAGAATAACCAAAATTCCACATCTATAAGTAGTTGAAAGTGTCTGAGCATGCTGTGCTAGCTATGGTACCAAGGGGGTAAATATAGGTCTTTTCTTATAAATAAGCAGCATTTAAATATGCAGGTTCTCAAATTAACCCAAGATAATTAAGTGCTAAAAATATTTTAAACCTACCTTCCCTCTTCCCAGGAAGAAATGTGCATTGTCAAATGCATGGATTTAGCATCTACTACTAGATATACACCATAAACTTCACTGGAATGAAGGCAATCACCTATACCCAAAGGGTATGCCAGGCAAAACAAAAATGATGAAAATGCAGGCATCCAAACCACCAAAAGGTAGCCAAGCTCTCAAGGGGATCTTCTTTCTTGTTCTCTAGAGTTAGCCAGTCTGGACCAGTGATGGGCAAACTACAGCCCGAGGGCCAGATGCAGCCCCCTGAAATGTTCTATGGCCAGGTGACATTATTCCTAATCTGACGACTACAGTGAGTAGGATACAATACAATGAAACTTCAAAAGAGTTGCCTTAGAAACAGACTGACAGATGAGCATTTCCTTTCCTTTGGCCCCCTCTTGGAAAAGTTTGTCCGATTACTGGTCTAGAAGGTTCCTGCCACCGCTTCCCAAATACTCTATATTTACATAGTATCTGGAGCATCTCTGATTTCACAATATGCTTTCAGACTTATTGGGCCAGGTTCACATTTGATGATTCACCTGGCAATAAATTTGGTTTTATTTTTGTTCAATCATGTCTGACTCTCCCTGTCCCTTCTTTGTGGTTTTCTTGGGAAAGATACTGGAGTAGTTTACTGTTTCCTTCTCCAGTTCATTTTACAAATGAGGAAACTGAGGCAAGCAGGGTAAAGTGACTTGCCCAGGATCACTTAGCCAATAAGTATCTGATGCCAGATTTTAACTCAGATCTTCCTGATTCTAGGTGCCAAGGAGGCCTGCTAATGTTATAATAAACTGAGTTGACAAGATTTCATCATGCAGGAGTTTCCAGGAAGGAACAACACCTAGCAATGTAGGCAGGCAACTTCTCTATAATTTATAGTCTTAAAGAGTTGCCCAGGCACTGAGGTAATTGGACTTGCCATGGGTATCCCCACCAGAAAGTGGCAAAAGTAGCTCACATCTTTCCAGTTCTAAGGCCAGCTTTCTATCCACTAGTGAGTGCTGCCTCTGGCTACCTGGGTCAGGTGGCAAAATTAAGGAGAACAATAAGAAGTTTGAAGTCTGAGGAAAGAAGAGATTTCTTGGGGAGTAGTCAGGAAAACTTCATGGAGTAGGTGGGCTTTGAATTGAGTTTGAAAGAGGAATGGAATTTTGATTAAGAGGGAAAAGGTATATTTACAGAGGAAGGGAGGGGTCTCAGACATTTACCAACTGTGAGACCTTGGGCAAATTGCTTAACCCTGTTTGCCTTGGCTTCCTCATCTATAATTGAGCTGGAGAAAATAGTGCCAAGTCACTCCTGTATCTTTGCCAAGAAAACCCCAAAATGGGTCACAAAGAGTCAGACCAACTGAAATGACTGAACAACAACAAGGGGAGGGTAAGGAAAGAGATAATCACAGTATGTACAGCTCTGGATATTTCCTCTAGAATCTTGGGTGAGGAAAGGGAAATCAGTTGTTCATTGTAAGAGTATCAAAAATAGGGGCAGCTGGGTAGCTCAGTGGATTGAGAGCCAGGCCTAGAGACAGGAGGTCCTAGGTTCAAATCCGGCCTCAGACACTTCCCAACTGTGGGACCCTGGGCAAGTCACTTGACCCCCATTGCCTACCCTTACCAATCTTCCACCTATGAGACAATACACCGAAGTACAAGGGTTTAAAAAAAAAGAGTATCAAAAATAGACATACTAAANGAGAGAGAGAGAGAGAGAGAGAGAGAGAGAGAGAGAGAGAGAGAGAGAGAGAGAGAGAGAGAGCGAGAGCGCATGTAGGATGATATGGAGGGATCAAAGAGTTCTTTGACATTCAGGCATTTATCGGTCATGTCTGATTCTTCATGATCCCATTTGGAGTTTTCTTGACAAAGATACTGAAGTGGTTTGCTATTTCCTTCTCTAGCTCATTTTGCAGATGAGAAAACTGAGGCCATCAGGTTGACTTGCCCAAGGTCACACAGCTAGTAAATGTCTGAGACCTACTTGAACTCAAGAATATGTCCTGACTACAAGCCCAGTACTGTATCTACTCAGCAGTGTATAAAAAGACCAGAAAATTAGGTAGGAAACAGATGATGAACAGATTTAAAGTTCAAAGACAAGTATTTATGTTTGATCCTAGAGACAAAAACCAAACCCTGGAGTTTATTTAGTAGAGACTGAGGAGTGACTTGATCAGACTGAGGTTAAAGAAAATCACTTTGGCAGCTTTGTGGAGGATGGATTGGAGAAGAGAGAGGTTTAAAGCAAAGAGTTCAATTAGAAAACATAATAATCCAGTCAAAAGATAATGAGGGCCTGAACTGGGGTAGTGACTTTGTGGGTAGAAAGAAGGATAAATATTCAAGAAATGTAGAGATAGAATCAATACCATGTGGCAACAAAATGGATATATGTAATGAGGGATGGGCAGCTAGGTGGCACAGTGGATAGGCCTGGAGACAGAAAGACTCAACATTCTGAGTTCAAATGTGACCTCAGATACTTACTAGCTGTGTGACCTTGAGTGAGTCACTTAACCTTGTTTGCCTTATCTTCCTCATTTGTAAAATGAGCTGGAGAAGGAAATGGCAAACCCCTCCAGTATCTCTGCCAAGAAAACTCCTAATGGGGTCATGAAGAGTCAGACTTGATTGAAACAACTGAACAATGAGATGGTGGGGGGTTGAGAAGGGCACTGATGTTATATTATCATCATGATGATATAACATCAGAACCTGACCAGGTAACTAGAAGGATGTAGTGGTACCCTATATATTAATAAGGAACTTCAGAAGAGGGATGAGTCTGGGGGAAAAGATGACTTCTGATTTGGCCATATAGATTTGAGATCCCTATTGGACATGGAAGTTTCTGTGACTAACTCTCTATCATATTGCTCCCATTGCTGATTCCATTCTCTTCTTAATTGCCCTAAATCATTTTCCTTCCCTTCTCCTTCAACATAGCACTTCACCTTCTGCTTTACAAAGGAAAGTCAGTCTTGTGCCTTAAACTCCCTCTTCTTTCGTCTATCCCTAGTAATCCCTTTCACCCCACAAACTTAATCTCTTCTCCCCACTCCAGCGATCCTCCATTAGCCGCCAAAGTAAGCTACCAAAATGGCACACACACAAACTCAGTAAACTCCAAGGGTTCCCTATTGTGTCCAGGATCATATATAAAATCTTCTGTTTAGCTTTTAATGTCCTTCCCAGGGGCAACTAGATGATTCCGTGTACTGAAAGCCATACCTGGAGATGGGAGGTCCTGGGTTCAAATCTGGCCTGAAACACTTCCTAGCTGTGTGACCCTGGGCAAGTCACTTAATTCCCATTGCCAAGCCCTGACTGCTCTTCTGCCTTGTAACCAATACACAGTATTGATTCTAAGACAGATGGTAAGAGTTTTTTTTTTAAAAAAGGGATAAATTGTTAATGTTGTAGATTAAATTTAAAAGTGTGTTATGCATTCATTTGGGGTTTTTGGGAAAGGTGATTATTAAACATTTACCAGCACATCCCCAGTTCAGTTAAATGATGAGATTAGAAGATAGATTAGAGAAAGTATAGAAGAGAGAGGAGAAGAAGTGGCAATGCCTATAGAAAGGGATTTTTCAGTTTAGTTGATCAGGGGAGAGGAAAAGAAAGCCATGGGACACTCGTGTATGGAAATGATTGGATCTTTTTTTAAAAGAATGAGTGAGAGTAAGTTGAGGATTACTCTCAGGGTATGAACCTGAGTTGGGTCCATTTCTGACCCCATCAGTTGACTGTAATTGTTTCTTCAAGGAGACCAGTGATGACTTAATTATTTTAAATCTGGCTTTTTCTCAGTCCTCATCCCATTTAACTTCTCCACGTTGCTGAAGCTGCTAACCCCCCTCTCCTCCACTGACTTCTCTGATACTATTCCATCCTGCTTCTCTTCCCACCCATTTGATTGATTTTTCTTTGCTGGCTCATTAACCTAGCCTATCTACTAAACTTGGTTAATGTCCTAAGGTTCTGTCCCCAGTCTTCCTCTCCTCTTTTTCTATTTTTTTCTTGTCTATTACCATAAGTTGAATGATCATTTCTATGCAGATGGCTCCTAAATCTATATATTCAGTCCTAATCTCTTCTGACCTCTAGTCTGGGATCAACTGCCTTCTGGATGCTTCTACCTGAATTCCTCTTTGGCATCTAAAAATTGACATATTCTAAGTAGAGTGAATTATTTTCCCTGATAAACCCACTCCTCTAATTTTCTCTATATCTGTGGAGACCATTGTCATCCTTCTAGAGAACTAGATTCTCATCCTTGGGGTCATCTTTGACTCTTCCCTCTCTCCCCTACTTCTTATATGCAATTAGTTCCACAACTTGTCAATTCTGCCTTTGCACCGTCTCTCACATTCATCCTCTTCTCTTCACTATTCTTATTCAGGTCCACATCACCTCTCACCTGACATTTTGCAATAACTTTCTAATTGTTCTTCAAGCTTCTAGCCTCTTCTCCTTCTAATGAATGCTGCATACAACTGCCAAATTAAGATTTCTAAAATAGGTGGGATTATATATCTTCCTTGCTGAAAATCTGTACTGGTTCCTAGGATTGATGCTAACAGACTCACTACACCATTGTAACGTTGAATAGCACAAGTTCCTAACAGGATAAGGGTAAATTCTGATGAAGAAAGTGGAAGAAAAGGGGAGAACAGGAGGTTCTCAAGCATGGGGCTCCAGTTGAGGAAGCAAGACCTCAATAGAGTGCCCCAGGAAAGGACTGGGTATGCACAACACCAGGACAAGGGGCTGGAAATGGGGCACCAAGGAGGGAGAGGCAGTGTTGCCAAGCAGAAATAGGATGCTCTTATGAGGAAGGAGACCTGAGTTCTACTCCTAACTCTGTCACTCACCCCAAGGGGCTCATCTCTCTTCTCTGGGCCTTACTTTAGACAAGTTGATGCCTAAGTTTCCTTCCAGCTCAGGCAGGTACACTTTTATTTTGACTATCTTGTAAGAAAAAAACAACTTTGTGTACTTTGAAATTTTGCAAAAGATCAGCTCTGCATGTGCTACCATACTTCTTTCCCTGCTGAACTTGTTCAGAGAGCTGAGCCAGAATAATGTACAGTACTCTCAACTAGTGAACATGGCCAGAAATGGTGGTCAGTCTCATTTACTTCCCTTTTTCTTTCTTTAAACCCTTACCTTCTTTTTTATTTTATTTTTTTTAAACCTTAACTTCTATATATTGGCTCCTAGGTAGAAGAGTGGTAAGGGTGGGCAATAGGGGTCAAGTGACTTACCCAGGGTCACACAGCTGGGAAGTGTCTGAGACCGGATTTGAACCTAGGACCTCCCGTCTCTAGGTCTGACTCTCAATCAACTGAGCTACCCAGCTGCACCCTAAACCCTTACCTTCTGTCTTAGAATCAATACTTAGAATCTGTTTTGAGACAGAAGAGCAGTAAGAGTTAGGCAATTGTTGTAAAGTGACTTGCCCAGGGTCACACAACCAACAAGTATCTGATTTGAACCCAGGTCCTCCAAATGGCAGGGCTAGCTCTCTCTCTATCCACTGAGCTGCCTAGCTACCCCTTATAATGACTTCTTAGACAATTTCCTTTTGCCAGAAGCCAAGCTGTGCTACCTGCAAAGCCAATGGTCAGATCCATTATTCCTCTTCAATTCACTGCTTTGTAAGTTTCTTTTGAGAGAGGGCTGTTTCACTTATCCCCAGCATATATGTGTGTGTGTGTGTGTGTGTGTGTGTGTGTGTGTGTGTGTGTGTATGTGTGTGTGTGTGTGTATGTGTATTTAAATCCTTACCTTCCATCCTAGAATCAATACTGTGCATTGGTTCTAAGGCAGAAGATTGGTAAGGGCTAGGCAATGGGGGTTAAGCCCAGGGACTCACAGCTATGGAAGTATCTGAGGACAGATTTGAATCCAAGACCTTCCATCTCTAAGCCTGGTTGGCTCTCCATCCACTGAGCCACCTAGCTGCCCTGAGTCATATATTCTTAGATTAAAATCTCTCTCTCTCTCTGTCTCTCTCTCTGTCTCTCTCTGTCTCTCTGTCTCTCTGTCTCTCTGTCTCTCTGTCTCTGTCTCTCTCTCTCTCTCTCTCTCTCTCTCTCTCTCTCTCTCTCTCTCTCTGTCTCTCTCTCTGTCTCTCTCTCTCTCTCTGTCTCTCTCTCTGTCTCTTTCTCTCTCTCTGTCTCTCTGTCTCTCTCTCTCTCCTCTCTATATCTCCCCCCCCCACTTCCTATTTCCCTCCTCCCAACAGTCTCAGGAGGAAGTCTGTGATTTGCTCCATGCTGCTCCATTCCAAAACATTTTGCCTCGAGTCTACATCAAAGGTAAGAAAACCCTGAGGGATATGATAGTCTGAGTTCAGGAACTCCTCTTGCATCTAACTGATTTCTAATAAATAATTCCCAAAGGGATTTGCCTTTCTTAACAGTTTTCCTTAAGTGAGCAGTCTTGAGAGGGTTACTCAAGAGTCAGAGACTCCTAGCAAGGGATGAATGGGGCATAATCATGAGGGGAAAAAAACAGAGAATTTTACCATTTTGACCCAAATGAGAATATGGCTCAAGATTTTCATGTCTTTTACACATTAATGGAATTCACTGATTAATAATCAATTTAATTCTGACTTCCAAGCCCATTCTGTTCATTATTTGCTCTCATTTTCTGTCCATTTTTTGCCTAAACAGAAGGAGAACGCTTAGAAGTCCGGATGAAGCGACTGGAAGCAAAGTATGCCCCTCTTCACCTCGTCCCTCTCATTGAGCGTCTGGGGACCCCTCAGGTAAGAACCCAAGAAGAAGAGTAGCCTCCCTCTCCATCTTTGGAAATGTCCCCAGCCATTCTAGAAGTCTCAGGATTTAAGGAAATTTCACCAAAAAAAAAAAATCAGTGAGACCAGAAATATATAAAGGCACATCAGACTACTCATTGCTTAGTGTCTGGCCTTTTTACGCTTCTCTAGGGTCTGAGATTGGTACTTGTTTTTCAGTAATTTAGTCATGTCTGATTCTTTATGAACCCTTTTGGGGTTTTCTTGGCAAAGACAATGGAGTGATTTGTCATTTCCTTCTCCAGCTCATTTTACAGATGAGCAAAATGAAGCAAACAGGCTTAAATGACTTACCCAGGGTAACCCAGCTCATAAATGTCTGAGGTCAGATTTGAACACAAGTTCTCCTACCCCCAGCCTTGGCACTCTATTCACTGTGCCACCTAGCTGCCCAAGGACTGAGATAGACCTATCCATACTTCTGTCCATGCATTCCCTGCATTCTTCCACTTCTAGGAGAAAGCTGCCTACGTTCAGAATCTAACCATGTCCAAATGTTTAACCAAGACTTTAAATTCTCTCTCTTCCCAATTTGGGCTTTTTCTATTTGAGTTTTCCCACCACCAAAAAAAAAAAAAAAAGAAAGAAAGAAAGAAAGAAAAAAGGAAATGAAAAAGGAGTTGAAATTTAAATTTAAGGAGAAAGTAGAAACAAATTCTTAAAGACTGCTTCCCTTCAGAGGATGATAACATCAGTAACTGGCATTTATATAGCATTTTAAATTTTGCACAACACTTTACACGCATTATCGCATTTTTACCTTTACAACAACCCTGCAAAGCATGTGCTATTAGCCATTTTACAGATGAAGAAACTGAGGCTCAGAACAGTTAACTGCCTTGCTTAGGGGCCCATAGCTAGTAAGTATATGAGGTAAAATACAAACCCAGGTGTTCCCAATGCCAAGTCCAGAGCGCTATCTACCCTAGAACCTTACCTAGCAGACCCTGTCATCATGTCACAGCCATGTTCTTAGAGTATGAAAATGGGGTCAAAGAGATTGGGGCAGTGAGGTAGCACAGTGTATAGAGTGCTAAGCTTGGAATCAGAAAGATCTGAGTTCAAATTTAGCCTTCAGACACTAGTTTTGTGACTCTGGCCATGCCTCAGTTTCCTAATGTATAAAGTAAGGAGATTAGATATAACAGACTCTAAGGTTCCTTTCACCTCTAAGTGGATGATCCTGATTACTCTTAGAAAGTGGCATCCAGCTCAGGTGCATCTTCCAGCGCTGACACTTCTTTAGTTGTAGGCATTTTTGCTCCTGGACTCAGGAGAACGTAGCCAGAAATACTACACGTCATTTCAGGCATGCAAACACCCCAACCTTAGAGGAGAGACGATATGATTCAATTAAACAAGCCTTTATTAAGTACCAAGATCTCATGGGGGTATTATAAAGGACAGCTAGGTGATGCAGTGGATAGAGTCCTAGACTTCAAGTCAGGAAGATTCATCATTCCTGAGTTCAAATCTGGCCTCAGAAATGTATCTGCTGTGTGACCCTGGGCAAGTCACTTAACTCTATTTGCCTCAGTTTTCTCATCTGTAAAATGAGCTGGAGAAGGAAAAAGCAAACCATTCTAGTACCTTTGCCAAGAAAACTCAAATGGGATCATGAAGCATCAGACACAACTGAAAGTAACTGAACAATGACGATGTATTATAAAGTTGGAAAAATAGGTTGGGAGCCACATTAAATATACAGTGTCCAAAGTTAACTGCATCAAGACTTTGGGGATACCCTGTTTATGCAAAGTGCATTGTAAACCCTACAGCTCCCTGGGTATCTGTTGTTATTGGGTTTTGAGCTGGAAAGGACCTTTAGAGAGCCTTATAGCCCAGCAGTTCAGATACCATGTTAATGAACACATTTTCCAGCTTTCCAGCTTGTTTCCCCAGTGGATGGGATCAGATCATCCAAAAAGATTTCCTTTTAGGGAATAATCCCTTCAGCCAGCAGTACGCAAACTTGTCTTCTGTGTTAACACTCTCCCACAAGAATCTGGTCTCCAGTCCTTAATGCCTGGCATCAGTTTGTATTTAGAAAATTATTGAATTGCTTCATCGTTCCATTTAACAAATTGTCCTTGGGCCTTTTAGAATTCCCTAGTCAAACACTCAATGTTTACCCAGTGTAAGTTCCCTTTACATTCTGTCCAAGTTGGGAAAGAGTTAGCAGTTTTGTAAAGCCTTCGCCCTTTAAGAAATGGTCTAAAACTTAGTCATCCAAACAACTCCAGGAAAGCTAGCAAAATCGCATCGGGGCCAGCAAGAGTTCACTGGAGGACTCAGCATAAAGCTAGGACAGTGTCTAAAGTGTTCTCCTATATACTAAAGATCAGAGGTCTGCCTTTTATTATGAGGATTGGAATCCGTCTCAGAGACCTGTGGAAGTTTGGTTTCTACTATAATGTAGTGAAGTAGAAAACAGTGTTTGCTTAGAAATCACTTCTCCTCTGAGGGGCAGCTGGATGGCTCAGTGGATAGATAGAGTACCAGGTCTGGAGTCAGAAGCCCTGGGTTCAGATTTAGCCTTGGATACTTCCTACCTGTGTTACTCTGAGCAAGTCACTCAACCCCATTTGCCTAGCCTGTGCCCTTCTGTCAGAGAGTTGTTACTAAGGCAGAAAATAAAACAAGAAGAAATCACTTTGTCTCTGGCTTTCCATGTGAACATGGCTGTCCTGTTTAACATTCTGCATCTCACTCAGTAAAATGTAAAGTCCTTGAGGTTAGAGATTTTTACCTTTTCCCCTTGTATCTCTAGCCCCTAAGCCAATGCCTAGTTCAGAGGAGACACTGAATAAATGATTTGTCTCCCTCCCTAGGCTAACAGTACTATTCCTTCCCCTCCTGTCTGGCCTGAGGTAGCTGGTCATTGGCACACGGCTTCTTCTAGGGAATAAGACCTCTGAGGAGGCTGAAAGATCAAAAGGTTTCTTAGGAGGCACAGACTTGGAGCCAAGGACATTGGACACTATTAAGGAAGAGTTGAGCCCAGTGATGGTAATAATTCTCAACTCTGGGAGTATTTCTCCCAAAAAAAAAGAACTGGTCATCTAGAATTAGAGTATCCTTCTTCCCAAAACAAACTGGAGAAATACCAAGAATATCTTTATGTCTAACGCTATTTCCTTAACTCTTGCAGACTTCTCTCTTGTTTTCATTTGTCATAGCATTCCCTGGATTCATTTCAACAGGCTTTTCTAATAAGTTATAAGCCCCAACTTTATAAATGATTACATTGCAGGTTGACTATTCCCTGACAAAAAATATACGTATGTTGGAGAGGAGGAAGGGTGTCTTAATTTTTTAAGGATGCTGCATCTTTACATGTCCAGGGGCATAAGAATACCTTAGAATGGGACATTTCTGGGAAAGACCCATCCAGACAGTCTCAGGAAATGGTGTTTTATGACCTCGTCCCTAAATTTTATGTTCTGTCTGATGTTTGAGGACAGAAAGAATTGGTGAACTAATCCACAGGACAGTCGGTTAAAACACCCTTTTTCCAGGCAATAGTATTGTGGTATTTGAGCCCTGAGCAAAAGAAGAGACCAAGGGATAATAGCAAGACAGCCAGGATGGGTGATGGGATGTGAGGATAGTCTGATGGGCTGGGGCTGGCTACATACAGAAGGCTAGTTGGGATTTTTCTCACTCATCAATCAAAACAGCTCAACTAGGGGCAGCTGGGTAGCTCAGTAGATTGAGAACCAGGCCTAGAGATGGAAGGTCCTGTATTCAAATGTGGCTTGAGACACTTCATAGCTATTGGCAAGTGACTCTTGGCAAGTCACTTAAACTTCATTGGCTAGCCCTTAGTTTGTTGTTGTGTTTTTTTTATTTTGTCCATTTTATTCATCTTTGTAATACTACTTTTACTGCATCAAAAGCTTTAAATCCAATAGTACAAAAGACCATCTCATAGCAAGTTAATTTCAAATGCCTTTTTTTGTCAGAAAGAGTGACTTTTAAGTATTACAAACTTAAATGACTGAGAGGAAACAAGGGCTAAATTGCAAAAATACATCCTCTACACAAAGGTTCCAAGGTTCTGCCTTGGAACCAATGCACAGTATTGATTCTAAGATCAAAAGTAAGGTTTAAAAAAAAAACAGTTCACCCAGGGGCAGGGGTTCCAAAGCTAATGAATTAACTCTCACAGGGACTAATTATGGGGGGAGGGTGTATTTTTTCTGGTCTTCCAGACCAAACTATTTCAGGGAGGGAGAAGCAGGGTAGGAGCAAGGCAAATGGCAAAGTAGCCAGAGTGGGTTTACCCTCAAATATTGTGCTGAGTTTTGGTAAGGTTAGTGCTGTGCTGTACCAGAGTCCTCTTCTGATGCCTTATCATGGTACAGAAGTAACTCTGGAGTCTTAGAGCTGTGGCAACAGAACATAACCTCTGGCAAATTCTACCCAAAATGGAAAGGCAGAAATCAGCAGTTGCCTAGTATGTGTCAAGCACTGAGGATACAAAGGCACAAAGGCAATAGTTCCTCCCTTCAGGGAGTTTAAGTTCTGATGAGGAAAGCCATCTTTACATGACAATGTATACATAATATTTACAAAATAACTTGAGGGTAGTGTGTTGTAGGGATCTTCAGGTAGGATCTGGTGACAGATTATGTCACTGTCATCTAAAGAACCTTCTAACTGAGGTCATTAGAAAGTTGACTCATGAAAACTGGTAGTACTAGGACATGGAAGAGTCCTGGTCTATATTAGTGGAGAAAATAAATAAAATAAAAGCATAAAATGTTGAATGAAATCATGGAACACTAAAGGATCCATAGAGACACTGCTCCCAACCAAGCCCCCAATCTTTGTGAATAATGTTCAAGTTGTACTGGTTTGGGAATTAGTGGGAATTGGATGGGGGGAGTGGGGTAGGGAGGAGGAAAGAAGAAAATCTCAAAGGGGAATAGGAGGAGAAAGAGAGAACTACCAACAAGCTTTCACAGACACTTTCCTTCCCAGCAAATTGCAATTGCCCGGGAGGGAGATCTGTTGACCAAGGAGAGACTATGTTGTGGACTATCCATGTTTGAGGTCATCCTGACACGCATCCGGAGCTACCTCCAGGATCCCATCTGGCGTGGCCCACCCCCCACCAATGGTGTCATGCACGTGGATGAGTGTGTGGAGTTTCATCGTCTGTGGAGTGCCATGCAGTTTGTATACTGCATCCCAGTGGGGACCAACGAATTTACGGCAGAGTAAGTGCCTGGGGAAGTGTAGGGCAAAAGCTACCACCTCTAAAGTTTCCCTGGTAGAGATTTGGTGATTCACTCTTAGTGATCCAAGACAAGGGAAAATAGAATCCCAGTCCACAAGGAGCTTAGAGTCTATTGGAAAAATAGATAGATAGATAGATAGATAGATAGATAGATAGATAGATAGATAGATAGATAGAGAAACTGAAGCAAGCCCTAAATGGTTCACAATAGGCAAAAAAGAGATTGTGTGTCATATAGATATTCATTGTTCAATATAAACAGAAAATACAGGTGAAAAACATCAGAAAGAGGAAAGTCTGTGGCTGGGTGTCATTCGAAGAGGCTACTTAGAGGAGATGGAACTAGGGCTTGAACAAAGCCTCAAAGGATGAAGAAGATTTAGAAAGAAAGAGAGGAGAAGGGAAGGCATTCCAGAAGAAAGAAATAGGTAAAGCAAGAGTATGGAAGTTGGAAGAAGCAGGAGGAAAGAGAGGAGACTGGCTGGAGTAAAGAGTATATATAGTGGGGGCAGCTGGGTAGCTCAGTGGAGTGAGAGTCAGGCCTAGAGACGGGAGGTCCTAGGTTCAAACCCGGCCTCAGCCACTTCCCAGCTGTGTGACCCTGGGCAAGTCACTTGACCCCCATTGCCCACCCTTACCAATCTTCCACCTATGAGACAATACACCGAAGTACAAGGGTTTAAATAAATAAATAAATAAATAAAAATTTTTAAAAAGAGTATATATAGTGACAGATAAGTCAACCAGTCAACTATCATTTATAAGGAAGAGAGATTAAATTGTTTAGAGCCAGATTTGACAGCCAGGATCAGAAGTCTGGGTTTGATTTGAGAGGCAGTAACCAGCTATTGTGCTGAGTAGGATTTCCAAGTTTCTCAGTTTGAACCTGGAGTCAGGAAGACCTGAGATAACATCTCACCTCAGACACTCACTAGCTGTGTAATTCTGAGCAAGGCACTTAACCTTTCTTTGCCTCAGTTGCCTCAGCTATAAAATGGGGGTAATAATAGCACTTACCTCCCAGGGTTGTTCTGAGGATCAAAAGAGATCATAATTATAGAGCACTTATCACAGTGCCTGCTACGTAGTAAGGGTTATATAAATGTCACCTATCATTAAAACTGGCACCACTAGGTAGTGCAGTGGATACAGCGCTGGCCTAAAGTCAGGAAGAATCATTTTCCCAAGTTGAAATCTGGCCTCAAATGCTTACTAGCTGTGTGACCCTGGGCAAGTCACTTTGCCCTATTTGCCTCCATTTCTTCATCTGTAAAATGAGCTGGAGGAGGAAATGGCACTCCAGTACCTTTGCCAAGAAAACCTCAGATGAGGATCAAAGAGTCTAAAATGACTAAATAACAGCAAATCATTAAAATTAATAACAATAATAACCTGATATCTGCTATGCCACAGGATCATAGACATAGCACTGGAAGATTCCTTAGAAGCTTGTGAGCCCAAATCCTCATTTTTCAAAGGAGGAAGCCAAGGCACAGAAAGGTCAAGTGACTCATCAAGGGTCACATAGCTAGAAAGTGTCAGAAGTAGGTTCTGAACCCAGGCTTTTCTGACTCAAATCCAGTGTCCTATCCCTTACATCATGCTGCCTTTCATTTTGCCCCATGAATAAGATAAACTTATTCATACCCATGTGCAAGTTGGAAATATGAGGATAAAGAATAATTAAGAATGGTTATGGGGCATCTAGGGTCTAGAGGCATAGAGAGCCAGGTCTAGAGACAGGAGGTCCTGGGTTCAAATTTGTCCTTAGACAGACCCTGAGCAAGTCACTTAACCCCAACTGCCCAGCCTTTACTGCTCATTCTTCTGCCTTGGAACTGACACTCAGTATGGATTCTAAGAAAAAAGGTAAAGGGGTTTTTTTGGTTTTTGTTTTTGTTTTGTTTTTTTTTAAAGGCTAGTTGAGACCCTTCTATCTCTGGGACCAGGCTACTAGCCATGGTCCTGACATACAGTTTATGGAAGGTTATTTCCCCTTTAATCTAGTTTCCTGCTTTCTCCCCTTCCAGGCAGTGCTTTGGAGATGGCTTGAATTGGGCTGGCTGCTCAGTCATCGTCCTCCTTGGACAGCAGAGGCGTTTTGATTTGTTTGATTTCTGTTACCATCTGCTGAAGGTGCAGAGGCAGGATGGGAAGGATGAGATAATAAAAAATGTGGTAAGTAGAACATGGTGGGTGGGTGAGTGGGAGGTCTAAGAGAAAACACAGAGACCATGCAAGACAGAAGAAAAGGCAAATCAAATGGTGAAATTAAAATAAAACAAAAGGAACTGGATTATTCCAACAAGTACATATAGGTGGTGCAGTGGAAAGAGTGCCAAGCCTGGTGTCAGGAAAACTCATCTTCTGGAGTTCAAATCTAGCCTCAGACACTTACTAGCTATGTGACCCTGGGCACCCTATTTGCCTGTTTCTTCATTTATAAAATGAGCTGGAGAAGGAAATGGCAAACCAAAAATCTTTGCCAAGAAAACACCAAATGAGGTCACAAAGAGTTGAACATGACTGAAAAAAATGACTGAACAACAAAAACAAATGCAAAGGCAACTAGGTGGCTTAGCAGATAGAGAAATAGACCTAGAGATGGAGGTCCTGGGTTAAAATGTGGCCTCAGACACTTCCTAGCTGTGTGACCCTGAGCAAGTTACTTAGCCCCCAATGCTTAGCCCTTATCACTCATTCTTCTGCTTTGGGACTAATAGTATCAATTCTAAGACAGAAGATAAGGGGTAATAGAGACCTCAAACATCTGGCTGGTTGAATTTTTCTAAAATTAGTCCAAAGATGCAGAAAAAGCCTTTGACAAAATACACCACCCATTTCTATTGAAAATACTAGAAAGTATAGGAATAAATGGGCCTTTCCTAAAAATAATAAACAGTATTCATTTAAAATCATCAGCAAACATCATCTGCAATGGGGATGAGTCAGATGCCTTCCCAATAAGATCAGGAATGAAGCAAGGATGCCCATTATCACTTCTATTATTTAACATTGTATTAGAAATGCTAGCAGTAGCAATTAGAGAAGCAAAAGAAATTGAAAGGATCAAAGTAAGCAATGAGGAAACTACACTATCACTCTTTGCAGATGACACGATGATATACCTAGAGAATCCAAGAAAATCAACTAAAAAACTAGTAGAAACAATTAATAATTTTAGCAAAGGGAATCTACTTGCAAGACAAATTCAGGAATTATATGAACATAACTACAAAACACTCCTTCACACAAATAAAACTATATCTAAATAATTGGGAAAACATCAATTGCTCCTGGGTAGGACAAGCTAATATAATAAAAATGACAATTTTTTCCATTAATTTATTTATTCAGTGCCATATCAATCTATCAAAACACTTTTTTTGTAGAATTAGAAAAATTTATTACAAAGTTCATCTGGAAGAACAAAAGATCAAGAATATCAAGGGAAATAATGGGAAAAAAATGTGAAGGATAGAGGCCTAGCTTTACCAGATCTCAAACTATACTATAAAGCAGTGATCATCAAAACTATATGGTATTGTCTTAGAGAGAGAAGGGTAGATCAATGGAATAAACTTGGGGTAAATGACAGTAGCAAGATAGTGTTCAATAAGCCCAAAGATCCAGCTTTTGAGACAAAAACCCACTATTTGACAAAAACTGCTGGGAGAATTGGAAAATAGTTTGGGAAAAATTAGTCTTAGATCAACATCTTACACCCTATACTAAGATTAATTCAGCCTGGGTAAATGATTTAAATATAAAGAGGGAAATCATAAATAAATTAGATGAACATAGAATAGTATATCTGTCAGATCTGTGGGAAAGGAAGGAATTTAAGGCCAAGCAGGAGATAGAGAATACTACAAAATATAAAATGAATAATTTTGATTATATTAGATTAAAAAGGATCTGGACAAGCAAAACCAATGTAACCAAAATTAGAAGAGAAGTAACAAATTGGAAAAAATGTTTATAACAAAAACCTCTGACAAAGGTCTCATTTCTCAAATTTATAAGGAACTAAGTCGATGGTACAAAAAATCAAGCCATTTCCCAATTGGCAAAGGGTCAAGGGACATGAATTGGTAGTTTTCAGATAAAGAAATCAAAATTATCCATAAGCACATGAAAAAGTTTTCTAAATCTCTCATAATTAGAGAAATGCAAATCAAAACAATGCTGATGTACCACCTCACACCTATCAGATTGGCCAATATGGACAGCAATCGAAAATAATAAATTTTGGAGAGGATGTGGCAAAATTGGGACACTAATGCATCGCTGGTAGAGTTGTGAATTAATACAACCATTCTGGAAAGCAATTTTGGAACTGTGCCCAAAGGGCTTTAAAAGATTGCCTGCCCTTTGATCCAGCAATGCCATTGCTGGGTTTGTACCCCCAAAGAGATAATAAGGAAAAATACTTGTACAAAAATATTTATAGCCATGCTCTTTGTGGTGGCAAAAAAAAATGGAAAATGAGGGGGTATCCATTGATTGGGGAATGGCTGAACAAATTGTGGTATAAGATGGTGGTGGAATACTATTGTGCTGTAAGGAATGATGAACAGGAGGATTTCAATATGAACTGAAAGAACCTCAATGAACTGATGTAGAGTGAAATGAGCAGAAACAGAGGAACATTGTACACAGAAAGTAAAACATTGTGGAACAATCCAATGTAATGGACTTTGCTATTTGTAGCAATGCAACAAGCCAGGACACTCCTGAAAGATTTATGTAAAAGAATGCTAACTACACTGAGAGAAAGAACTATGGGAGTAGAAATGCAAAAGCAAAACATATGACATCACTTATCACATGTATATGTGGGTATGTGATTTGGAGACTAGGCTTTTAAAAAATCACTCTATAGCAAAAGTGAATAATATGGAAATAGGTGTCAAATAACAAAATTTGTACAACCCAGTGGAATTGCTTTTTGGCTCTTGGAGTGGGGAGGGAAAGAAAATGAATTATGTAAACATGGAAAAATATTCTAAATAAATAAATAATTTTTTTAAAAATAATAAAATTAAATTAAGCTAAAGAAGGGGCAGCTGGGTGACTCAGGGGATTGAGAGCCAGGCTTAGAGACTGGAGTTCCTGATTTCAAATATGACCTCAGACACTTCCCAGCTGTGTGACTCTGGACAAGTCACTTAACCCCTATTGCCTACCCCTTACTGCTCTTCAGCCTTGGAACCAATACACAGTATTGATAACAAGACACAAGGTAAGGGTTTAAAAAAAATAAACAAAATAAAATTAGACCAAAGAAATAAGAACCTGGGAATTTTCTAGCTGAGTGACTTTTCTGTGCATATGGTGCATTATCTCATGTCTGTGTTCCTGTTCTCTGTCCTTTCTTGTGTTTCTCACCCCAACTCACCCTCTTTGCTGCAGCCCCTGAAGAAGATGGCCGACAGAATCCGCAAATACCAGATCCTAAACAACGAGGTCTTTGCTATCTTGAACAAATATATGAAGTCAGTAGAGACGGACAGTACCACCGTGGAGCACGTGCGTTGCTTCCAGCCACCCATCCACCAGTCCTTGGCTACCACTTGTTAAGCATAGAGGTTCCCCAATAAGAGCCTAACAGGAGGTGGAGGGGAGGGACCACCTCCAGAGTATGTCCAGGATGGCTCAGGAAACTGGTAGCCTGTGGGCTGAACATGGAACCAAACCAGATACCCCAAGCACACCTTGACCCAAGCCAAGAGCTGGGCCTGTGCATGTTCTTCCATGACATCTCCGTGGTTGGTTTCTCCCATAGCTTAAAAAAAAAAAAAGACACAAAAAGGCAGCGCGTGCTTTTCTTCCTCGTTTTCTTCTGTGTTGATACTGAGAATTCATTGTTTGACCCTTTGGCATCCCTACAGCCTCCAGCTCTCCCACCACCCCATCGCACGACTATGGCTGTTCCTTTAAGGCCTTCCATCTTGTGCCCACCTCTGCAAACATAGCCATCTGTGACTTCGTGCTGATATCTGCAGGCTCCAAGCAGGGTAGAAATTTCTGGTGCCCATGGTTCTTTGGAGAAGCAATCCCTGGCAGAGGCTGAAACCAAGGGCAAGTGGTGCTTGCCTGCCTGCCTTGAGGCACAGGTCTTGGTCAGGCCCCAACTCTCCAGCTTATCCCACAATCCTCACCTTGCACATCCTCCTCTCCTCCTGCTCCTCCAAATCACACTGGACTCCAGGGACTTCAGCCCCAAGAGCACTCAAGGACTGAACAGCTGTCCTCCAAGGGCTATTGGGCAGTGCCCACCCACACGCAGTACATGAGGTTTCTTGGTGGTGGTTTCCTGCTGGAGATGGTGCTTGCTCTTGCTTTTTTCTGACTCTAAAAGTAAATTAGTAAACCCCTTCCTCCAACCCCAGCCCAACTACTGCCCTCCAGGAGGGAACTTATCATTTCATTCATGCCTATATAGCACATGGATTAGTAATAGGTTAGGAAGAACAGCAAGGGACCCACAGGACACAGCAATCCTAAAGCATACATGACCTTCACATCTCTAAATAAAAAAAACCTTTGAGCCTAGGGGCCTTCCTGGTTTTCTCCACAGTTTGTTGCCAAGACAGGAAGCTGAGCAGCAGAAGCTCAAGAGCCCTTCCTTTGTGTATCTTCCTGGGAGCCAGGTACAAAGGACAGCTCTGACCAAAGGAGGTAGCCTGGTACAGCCCGAAGAGCAGTGACTCCAGAGTTGGATGTCCTGAGTTCAAAATCTGTTTTTGCTGCTTACTACCTACCTGTATGACCTTCAGTACATCTTTTAAACTCTTTGGTCATTGGTTTCTTCATGTGCAAAATGAAGAGATCAGACTAGATGGCCTCTACAATCCTTTCCAGTTCTAAATCTATGATCTCATGAAATCTCAGTAAATGTCAGGGAGGAATCATTTCACTTATGGTCAGATATAGTCTATTGAGGGAAGAAGTGGGATAGAAAGGGCAGTGGTAAGTGAGCACTCGTTAACTTAGGTTTAGGGGCTTGGAATCTTTCTCACAAAATGCTTCCACTCACTCCCAGCTCCCTAAACTGTTCTAAAATTCTAATTACCTATGAATGACAAATGACTTTCACAAAGGGCATAGGAATCCCTTTTCTAATGGAAGTATCAGAAATGCACTGGGCAAAATCTCCCGTGATGGGGGCTCTTTTTCTCTCTCTTTAAAGGGTGCTTTGGCGATGGGCAGCTGACAACATTTAAAGTGCCTCTTTGGGCAGTCTGTGCCCCATAAGAGATGGAATTCAAGGGGGAAATTGTGAAAGAGGGTTCAAGTCAATCAGTTGGACCAGTTTTGTTACAATGAAAGGCAAGAGAAAGAGGGACTTGAAGGTAATGAAATACATTTATGCCCACAAGGAAGGAAAGTAGAGAATAGGAGGTAGACACAGGAGCTTCCTATGAGAGAGGCACTATTCTCCACCTGGACTCTTTGAACCTTCTGTGCACACCAGAGCAGCATCCCTAAACTATTGGAAGAGAGTTGTGGGCAAAGAAAGAAAAATAAGGGGCAGTGTGGTGCAATAGAAATAACACTGGATTCGGAGGTGAAGGACCAAGGTTCAAAACCTGGCCTTGCCATTTACTACCTATGTGTCCATGGGCAAGTCACTTGACCTCTGTGAGCTTCAGTTTTCTCATTTATAAAATGAGGGGGTTGGACTAGATGGTTTCTGAGATTCCTTCCAGATCTATGATCCTTTAAGTTACCCAACAGGCTGAATATCAACAAGTAAAAGCTTAGAATTCTCTCATGGAGAGAACCATTCTTATTTTTCCACCTCTAACTAGAAATGCTTCCCAAGGTGGTGGAAGGGTCAGATTAATTAGCAATCAGATGCTTCAGCAGCCTAGATCCTCACTAATTGTTGTTTATGATGTTACCGGAAGAGCCATGAATCCTAGATCAGTTTGTTCAAAGGATATAATTTGGTTGGTCAGATCCTTCCTGGGAAGAACAGTTATTCATCTATCAGAATCTATCAAGCCACTATTGAGCTGACGAGTTTCTCCTTAATACTTGATTTTCCACATTCAATCTAGGATTCCCGACTGAGATCGTTGCTGCTTCAGCAGTCTTATGCCTGCTCTAGAGCTATCAAAGCCGCATTCTCTGCGTGAGCCCTAGGGCCATCAGAAGGGCAGAATCTGGCTCTACACACTCAGTGGTTTTTAATCAAAAGGTAATCCTGGCAGCTCAAAGAAGACACTTTGGTCCTCTTATAATCCCAGGAGAGGAAAATTGGAGCTCTCTATGACACTAGCAGACACCCAGCTATGGCCAAGAAACATCCATTGCAAATATCAGCCAGTTCTGGAATTTGAACTTCAGACTCTGGGAAAAGCCCATGTTGATCTGTAAGAGTTCAACCTGGTTCAACATGGCAGCAGTGGTCCAAAAGTACGCTAATGGGATTGCTGATCTAATACACCCCCACCTCCCACCCCCGGAAAACAGATAACCCTCTCTCAGGTTTGAAATTGATTTACTTTAGAAGATGTTACTTTACCTGGAAATGGTTAATCTTCATAGGCCTGTCCTAGGTGATATAGGAGGATGGCACCACCTCAAAAATCTCCCACTTCAAATTCCTGCTTAAAGTTAACATTCTTAACTCTTACCACAGGAAAAAAAAAAGTCAGATCAAAAGCCTTTGGAAATTTGTGAATTTGTGGTATTTTCTTTTTTCGTTCTCTTTTCTAGGAGCACTTCCTTATGGACACTAAACACAAAAGTTCAGTATCTCTATGACCTCCTTCCCTGCTCCTCCACTTCCACCCCCTGCCCCAGTATTACTGGCCCAGCTTAATTGATGTGTGTCCAAGAACCAGAAACAAAACAAAACAAAACTTGGTTTTTAAGAGTTTAAAAAAATCTGTTTGCAGAAATTGTCAAATGTACCATATTTGTATTAAGAGTCTTTGGGGTTTTTTTGTACAATGAATTTACATTTATTTATGGTGAGTTCTATTTACGCTAGTGATAAAATCATGGTGTTAAATTCTTACATCATATTTGCTATGCAGCTGAAGAAGAAATTTTGGTTTGTATTTTGGGGGGTATTTGTGTTGAGTTGATAGATGTTTCCATCTCCATTAAAACTGCTTCTGAACTGGTAAAACCAGCACCACAGTCTCCTCTCCAAACTTTGTCAGTTCCACCTATGGAGGCCCCTGAGAATTGCTCACTGAAAGGAATGGCTTAGAAAATTATTAATAAGCAAGAGGGGAGATGATAAACAAGGACCAGAAAAGGCTGTAGAGCCTGATTAACTGGCATAGCCTGCTTTCTCTCTGTGGTTAGCGAACATTCAGAGTGTCTACACAGTACAGATCCATACAAAGCCTGAAGGACCCAGGCTTACTATCCTGGGAGTTTCTAGTCTCTAAGTTAAAAGACAAAATAGAATGAGTATATAGGAGTCATGAGGCTTGAATTCTAGTCCTAGTTTTCCCATGAATTAGTTGTGTGACCTTGGGCAAGTCATTTTTAGAATTGTAAGCCAGCTTTGGAAAGCTTGGTCAAAATAGTTTAATCACACAAATCAGTTGCCAGCAATAGTCTCTGACCAATCCTAATATTTCTGAATATTTGGGTTTTATCTTCACCTAAACAACTCACCAAACTGAATAGGGCTTAGAAGGGGAGGGTGGCAGAGGGGTGCCTTGGTAGTGACCACGAGGTCAGGAAGAAGGGGCACATTCTTATTAATATGTCAGTGACAGCCTTTATTTTGGTCTTGATTTTGGTAAATCTAGTAAATTCCCTTCTCTGGACCTCAGTTTCCTCATCAATGACATGAGCAGATTGGACTAGATCACTGGGAAAGGCTCCTCCATGCTTCATCATCTCATGACTTATCTCACCTGAATTTTAGATCAATAGTTTCTAATGAATTAGTGAATCAATTGCCTCATGGAACATCATATTTAGAACCTCAAAAGCCATCAAGTCCATCCCCATAGGTGAATATGAATCTTCTCCACGATAAACTTAAGAAAAGGTCATCTAACCACTGCCTAAAGAACCCATGGCAGCTGGGGGGCAGCTCGTTTCACTTTTAGATAGCTCTAGTTATAAGGAAGGGACAGTAGATGAAGTGCTAGACTTGGAGTCAGGAAAACCTGGGTTCAAATCCAAACCTGACACTTCCTAGCTGTGTGACCCTGGGCAAGTCACTTAACTTTGCCTCAGTTTCCTTTCTTATAAAATGAGCTGCAGAAGGAAATGGAAAACCACTCCAGTATCTTTGCCAAGAAAAAGGCCAATGGGGTCATGAAGATTCAGAGCCTAAATTTATTTCTTGACTATTTCTACCCATTGTTCCTAATTCTGCCTTCTGGGGCCAAGCAGAAGAGGTCTTATTTCTATTCTACATGACAGCATTTCAGATACCTTTAGTTAGGTAAAGAGCTATTATGTCTCAGGCAACAATATTTATTAAGTACCTACCATGTTGTAGGCAGGCATAGTGCCAAGCTAGACTCTGAGCATACAAACAAAGACAAAAAACAGTCCCTGTTCTCAAGGTGCTCACAGCCTGATAGGGGAGAGAACATACAAGCAACTACCTGTACAAACAAGATCTATGTAGGCTGGTCTAAGAGATACCGAGTCAATAGAGAGACAGAGACAGAGACTCTGCCCTCAAGGAGATGACAGCCTAATCCACAAGACAGAAGGGAAAGTAAGAGTATGATGGGAGAGACTGGAATTTTTCTTTTTTCTTTTTAACCATTGGGACCTTCCCTTTACTTTCTCAATGTTAAACTTGTGCAGATGATAGGGCAGGGGCTCTTCTCTCCGTAGCCCTTCCTGGCTTCCCATCAGTCCCCTCTGAGCTGGCTGGCACAGCATCTCTAAGCTGATCTGTGGCTTGGGCAACAAGATGCTCACAGTCTGATGGGGAAGATGGCAGAACAAGTGACTACCTGTACAAACAAGATCTATATATTTTGGACCCAGCCAAATATTAAATTTTTGGAAGGAGCATTCACATCTCTGAAATCAGGAAATGCTCCAAATGGAGGCTTGTTTTATTTAGTAATTCTTATTTTATCCTCGCCTGGAGGGAACCACACAGAGATGTGTATTCTTCAACCAAAATTTAGTTCATTTCATTCCAGAGCTCTGCTCCCAGAAGCCAAGCTCCTCCCTATGTTGCCGACCCCACCGATTTCCCAAGCTCAGACAGTGAGGGGCTCAAGGTGGGACAAGGGGCAAGTGAGGTCACTACTGAGTTAACAGAAGAAGAATTGTCAGAATGAAATTGCTGCCCTGCCAAAATTGGAGACTTCATGTGATAGTGCTACAGTCTTAGGGTATACCTTGGAATTGATGATCTAAACAAAACAATAATTAGAACATTATTTTTTATTTTATTTATTTACTATCTATTTCTTTTCTTTTTTCTTTTTCTTTTTAAATATTTTTCCATGGTTACATGATTCTTGTTGTCTCCCTTCCCCCTCCCAGAGTCCACAAGCAATTCCACTGGGTTGTACTTGTATTATCACTCAAGGCCTATTTCCATATTATTCATTTTTGTAATAAAGTAATCTTTTAAAACCAAAACCCCAAATCATATACCCTTATGAACAAGTTATGACCTCTTTATTTTAAACCTTTATCCTCTGTCTTAGAATCAATACTAAGTTATCAGTTCCAAAGCAGAAGAATGATATGGGCTGGCAATGGGGATTAAGTGACTTGCCCAGGATCACACAGCTAGGAAGTATCTGAGGTCAGATTTTAACCTAACACCCCCGACTCCAAGCCTGACACTCTATCCACTGTGCTACCTAGCTGCCACTAATTGGTGCATTTTATTTTATTTTTTAAAATCCTTACCTTCCACCTTAGAATCAATACTGTGTATCTGAGGGTCACGTCCCTATGGATATAAAAGTAAAAAAAAAAAAAAAAAAGTAAAAAGAGGAAAGTGTGGGGATGACCACTGGCCCCTTCCTGAGAGGACATCACGGAACTCTTGCTAATTGGCTTCCTAGGAATCAGGACAGTGTCTGTGTGGCCAGGATCAGTTCCTGGGAGAAGGAGATTGCAACTCCACAACGTCTCTCTACCACTCACACAGCACCATGCAGGTCTATCTCCTTCTTTACTCTAAGTAGTCATCTAAAAGGAAGTCCCAGAGAGGATGAAATGGTCTGGCAGCTTATTTTTTTTTTAAATAAAAAGAGGAAGCTCCCCTAACAAGAGCCCATCTTCCTGTGTCCAAGTCTGCCAATGAAAGAAAGGTTCATGGGAGCAGCTGGGTAGCTCAGTGGATTGAGAGCCAGGCTTAGAGACAGGAGGTCCCGGGTTCAAATCTGACCTCAGACACGTCCTAGCTGTGTGACCCTGGGCTAGTCACTTGACCCCCATTGCCCTAGCCCTTACCACTCTTCTGCCTTGGAACCAATACACAGTATTGATTCCAAGACAGAAGGTAAGGGTTTAAAGAAAAAAAGAAAGGTTCATTGTAATCTCATCAAATTAATGGGGTAGGAGCAGCTAAGAGGCTCAATGTATAAAGAGCCAGACCTGGAGAGGGGATGTCCTGGGCTCAAATCTGGCCTCAGATATTATCTGGGTGACGCTGGGCAAGTCACTTAACCCTAAATGCCTTACCCTTACTGTTGTTTTTTGTTTTGTTTTGTTTTTTTTGCCTTGGAGCTGATACTCAGCATCAATTCTAAGCAGAAGATAAGGTTTTTTTTTAATTTTTAAAAATTTATTCATTAAATTAATTTATTTGAATATTTTTCCATGGTTACATGGTTCATATTCTTTCCCTCCCTTATTTCCTCCCTATTCCCATAGCCAAAGAGCAATCCCACTGGGTTTTACATGTGTCACTGATCAAGACCTGTTTCTATATTATTAACATTTGCAACAGAGTGATTGTTTAGAGTCTACATCCCCAATCAAATTTTTAAAAAATTAATGGGGTAAAGGGGACTCCCCTAATCAGCTACAGCCATACATACTATGCAGAAATAAATATGGGGCAAAAGGGAATGTGATAAAAGAAAAAGAAAAATGGACATAGATCAAAATGCTATGCAAAACTCGATGAGGGAAGCTCGCTGGCAACTTGATGGTTGGAGAACAGGGCTTCTCAAAGGTGGCACCTAAACTATGCCTTAAAAAATAATCAGTCCATAAGTATTAATTAAGTACTTTCTGAGTCCCAGGTTCTATGCTAGGTGTTGGGGATACAAGTAAGAGATTAGGAAAAAGGTTTATATAGACAAAAAATGCCAGAAAGAAATTTAACGATAGAGTTATCACTGGCATCCAATGATGATTGAAGTGTCCATAGAGCACCTAAGCTGTACCTTGAAAAAAATCAACTCACTAGTATTTATTAAGCAATGACTATATATCAATCATTATGCTACATGCTGGGAAGACAAATACAAAGAACGAAACAATCTCTCCTCACAATGCGTTTACTGTCTAATAAGTTCTAGATGTGGTCAGTTCATTCTAGGAAGAAAAGATGATTTATATGAATGACAGTAGTGAGAAGGGGAAGTAAAAGGTCAGTGTAGATAGTCAGCAGTCTGGTTAGGCTAGAAAGAAGAGGGCATGAAGGGAAACAGAGTGAAATTAGGCTGGAAAGGTAAGTGCCAGCCAGATTTTGGAGCTCTTGAAATACTACACCAGGGAGTCTATATTTTGTCCAGAAGGTGAAACAGTTGGTGGTTTTTGAGCAAGAGAGAGAGGCTTGGTCAGACCCAAACCTTAGGAAGTTGATTTTTGGGACTGTGTGAAGGATGAAGTGGAATGGAGAAAGACTAACAGCCTAGAGAATTACTAGGTAACATGTTAACAGTCTTCTTCCTCATTGAATTAACTAAAGAACAACCAAAAAATAGAAATCTTTCTGGAAAGAAAATTTAATTAGCCCATTGTCATACTAACCTAGAATAATAAGAGTTTAGAGTTTAAAGGTTCTTAGAAATTATCTTGTCCAACTGAATTTCACATAGTGAGTTAGGTAGTAGAATGCAGGAAATCAGCACACTTTTTTCATCACAAGATCCAAGTTTGAATCCTGGTTTGGTTGTTTGCTACCTGTGTGACCTTGGACAAGACACTTAACATCTGAGCCTCCTAATTTGTAAAATAAGAAAGTTGGACTAGATGACCCTAAAGGTCTTTTCTAACCCAGGTCTATTATAATTCATTAGCAGTTGAGAAAAACCATATTATTAAGGATTAAAAATTCATTCTCCCAGCAAAGCCCTGGGGGAGCTGAACTCAGCAAGGGAAGATTTGGAATCTTAGAAATGTCAGATCTGACATAAACCTCATTCTACAGCTCTAATTCATTCATTTTATGGAGAGGGAAGCTAAAGTCTAGAGAGATTCAATGATTTGCTCAAGATTAGAGAAAAGAAGGGGGCAGCTGGGTAGCTCAGTGGATTCAGGGCCAGGCCTAAAGGTGGGAGGTCCCAGGTTCAAATCTCAACTCAGACACTTCCTAGCTGTGTGACCCTGGGCAAATCACTTAACCTGTTTGCCTTAATCCACTGGAGAAGCAAATAGCCAACCACTCTGGTATCCTTGCCAAGAAAACAGTATGGACAATATTGGTGTGCAGTGACCCGTGGGATCATGAAAAGCTGGACGTGATTGAATTACAACAGCAATAACAACAGCAACATGGGGGAGGGTCACACTTCAAAGTCCAGGAATGAAGGGGGAAGTACTACTTTGGAAGTAGGGTCAAGAGTGCCAGAATTTGGTGTGAAGATGTCTGGGAAACAGCAGTGAAAGAGTAAGTCTGGCTCTGGGACCTGTCATGGAACAGGATGACTCTTGGTCATCAGTGATGATGAGGACAACCAGAATCAGACAGCAAGTCAAAGCAAAGATTTTGAGCACTTGGCCTGAGAAGCTCATAATTTTGGACCCCACTCAACCCTGACCTTCTAAGGCCTTGGACCAGAAACTCAGACAAAGCCTAGTGAATAATAACTAATAGAAAAAATAGAACTAATAGAAGAAATCCTGTGAGGGACTCCTGTAGGAATAGATACTGAGTAAGGCAGAAATTCTTGCTTACCTAGGGATCCTCGTCAACTTCTTTTCCTTCTTCTATTCTTCTTCCTCTTTCTCCTCAATGGCTGTTGCTTTACTCCAGAAAGAATATGTTCTGACTGCTGTACATAGGACTAAAATCCTACACCCTTAGGTGAAGCAAAACCCACAGTATGGGGAGCCTAGATCTAGACCTCAAGGAATTCAAAGTTAGGAAAACCTCAAGAATAGTATCTAGGGAGCGAAAGGAGCAGAGCCAGAAGAACATTGTACACAGAGACGGATATACTATGGTAAAATTCGAATACAATGGACGTCTGTACTAGCAGCAATGCAATGTCACAGGACAGCTCTGAGGGATTTATGGTAAAGAACGCTACCCACATTCAGAGGAAGAACTGCAGGAGAGGAAACATATAAGAAAAACAACTGCTTGAAGGCATGGGTTGGGGTGGACATGATTGGGGATGTAGACTCGAAACTATCACACCAATGCAACTATCAACAATTTGGAAATAGGTCTTGATCAATGACACATGATAAAACCAGTGGAAATGTGCATCGGCCATGGGGGGGGATGCGGGGAGGTGAAGGGGAAAATAGGAGCATGAATCATGTAACCATGTTAAAAATTATTATTAATAAATGTTTAAAATTAAAAAAAAAAGAATAGTATCTAGGGAAATATAATTATAAAATGCTTTTTACACAAATAAAATCATATCTATGTAACTGGAGAAATATTAATTATTCATGGATGGGTAGAGCCAATATAATTAAAATGATAATCCTATCTAAACAAATCTGTTTATTTAATGCCATCACAATAAAATTAACAAAAAAAACCCTATCTTATTAAGCTAGAAAAATAATAACAAAATTCATTTGGAAGAGCAACAAATCAATAATAGTAAAAGAATTAATTTTTTAAATATAAAGGAAGATCTAGCAGTACCAAATTTTAAACTGAATAATAAAGCAGTAATTTTTAAAACTACCTGATACTGGCCAAGAAATAGAAAGATAGATCAATGGGGCAGAACAGACATTTAACAAACAGTAATAAACAATTATAGTAATCCTGTATTTGGCAAAAATATAGATTCAGGCTATTGGGATAAGAAATCACTACTTAGTAAAAATTACTGGGACAACTGGGAAGCAATTTGACAAAAACTAAGTATCAACCAATACTTGTACCATTCACTAAGTTAAGATCAAAATTGATATACATGGTCTAGAAATAAAAGGAGATATAAGCAAATTAAAAGAACAGGAAACATTACTTATCAGATTTATGGATAGGAGAGAAATTTAGGGATAAATAAGAGATGAAATGTAAAATAGCTAATCCTAAGTATACTAAATCAAAAAGGTTTTGTATAAATAAAACAAATGTCAAATTTTTTTAAAAAGTGGGAAATTGGGAAAAGAGACAAAGGCTGTCTCTCAGATAGAGGTTTCATATCTAAAATATATAAAGAACTTTGTCAAATTAACAAGAGCCATTCACCAATTGACAAATGATATGAACAGACAGTTTTCATATGAAGAAATCAAAGCCATAATAAGTACATGAAAAAATGCTCTAAATCACCACCAATTTGGTAAATATAAACCTAAACAGCTCTGAACTGTCGTGTCACACTCATTAGAGTGACTAAAATGGAAAGAAGGCAAAATGACAAATGTTGGAGGGACTGTGGAAAAGTGGGGACACTAATGCACTGTTGGTGGAGCTGTGAACTAATCCAACCATTTTGGTGAGCAATCTGGAATTATGCCCAGAGAACTATAAAACTGTATATAAACTTAGATGCAGCAATACCATTGCTGGGTCTATTTCTCAAGGAGATCAGGGAAAAGGAAAAGAATCTATAATGTTCTAAAAATTTATAGTAGCTCTTTTTGTGGTGGTAAAGAACTGGAAACTGAAGGGATATCCATCATTTGGGAAATGGCTAAACAAATTGTGTTATATGATTGTGATGGAATACTACTGTGCTGTAAGAAAACGATGAGCAGATTTATTTTTTAAATAACTTGGAAAGAACTATATAAAATAATAAAGAGTGAAACCAGTAGGACCACAAGAACATTACATATAGTCTCAGATTTAATATTTGAAGAATGACTTGTGAATATTCACCTGCAGAGAATGAACTGAGAAGCAGATACACAAAAGACATGATCTGAATATTTTACCAGATGATGCCTTCATTTGTGTGAGGAGGAGATGGAGGGGCTGAATAAGTAAGTAAATAAGTAAATAAGTAAGTAAGTAAGTAAGTAGGTAGGTAGGTAAATAAGATAGATAGATAGATAGATAGATAGATAGATAGATAGATAGATAGATAGATAGATAGATAGATAGATAGATAGATAGATAGATAGATAGATTGATTGATGATAGATAAAACAAAACCAAAAAAAGCAGTACCTAGCCAGAAGGCAAATCTGGAGTTGCAATGCTAGGAAGAAGGGGCTGAGGAATGGTTTCTCTCTCCCCACAACCCATTCTTGGACCATTCTCAAGGTTCAATTTCCTGATGTAAAGCATTTGCTTTCCCCTATAGGAAAAAATAATTGGTTTATTGATCCATGATCTATCCATAATCTATTACAATGTATCACTAATTTATTTTCAATCAGTATTACTCAGTTTAGTGTGATTACATAAATGATTATTGAACATATCCATATTCATATGTAGTCAGTCAAATTTAATAACATAGATGTTGATCCATATCATACTCACATTAGATTAAAGAGATTCTTTCTTACATGAGACGTAAGTCCATAAGAAGCAGATTTAAGACTGCATACTAAGAGTTATGAGTACACTTGCTTAATTACAAAAATGTCCTACTTAGAGCACCTCTACCTATTTGGCCCAATGAGTGAATGTGAACAAGAGGAAGGGGATTATCCAGAGCTCTGGACTTCTGACATCATCCCACTCAACCAACTTGGGGAAATAAGCATTCTATTGCCCATCTTATGATCCCTTAGTCAACATTGACCAAGGGGTCATAAGATAGGTAGGATGGGTATACATCCTGCCCATATTGTGAATGGAGATGATTTATCTTATCCCCCTTATAATCATTCATGAAAAGTCTCCATTATTTTAGCAGTCCCTGGACCTTTGTTTCCAGTGATTGCCTAACTTTGGTTGGTATTGAGCTCCTCCTTGGCCAGTATCCCCGTGACTATGGGCCCAGGAGTGTTGGAGAGGCTGTTCAGACAGCCTGTGACCACCAATGAGAATTTGGGTTTTATATTGCATCATTCAGACTTTCTGGGACTTAAAGGTTACAAAACTTGTATTTGGAACAAGAAGGGGTCTCAGATGGTAAGGAAAGCCTGTGATACTAATTGTTAAAGGGAGCCAGTTAATATTATATATAATATAATAATAAATAGTTATTGGCTCAGAGCTCTGCCTCAGTTGCTTTGTTGCAGATTGGACAGATTTTTGACGTTATACTTGCTTTAATTCCCTGCTGACCAATATTGTTTTCAAACAGGACCTATGACATCACAGGGTGATGTCTTTACTGATGTGTGAGCTGGACTTAAGTGAGGCACAGCTGCACAGAAGCATCAGCCTCACTCTTTCTTCCAGTCATCAAAGTTCAGTGACAGGACAAAAGTCAGGACAACTGGCAATGGCCCGGGATGCAGTGGATGACCTGGGCGTCTTTGATGTCTGACCAAGCTCTGAGCACACCACAAATGGTTCTCATCCTTCCATTCCACCAGGGGAAGTCTTCACTCACTTGGAGTAGACATCTCCCTTAGTTACTGACAGATTTGAAACCTGTCATTTATCCTCAATATCAAATATTTGTGTCATAGCTAACTGGAGTTAGAGGTCAGCAGTTTTTAGAAACAGGATCTTTTTCCGGCATCACAGAATCATAGATTTAGAACTGGAAGGCCACCTAGTCCAATCCCATCATTGTACAGATGAAGAAACAAACTCAATGAATTACCCAAATGTCATAGAGATAATGAAGTGGCCCAGCTCTGGTCTCCAAATGCAGAATTCTTGAAGCAGACTTTGGAAAGTGTTGAGAATTAAACAGTGGAGTTAATAAGAAATAGGAACCATTTGTTTATTTTTTTTAATTGCATGTCTCACCTGGGGAGGGCATGCAGTAGACATATAGTATCAATAAAACTAATAACAAAAAGTTCTTTTGAAAGGTTTTATTGAGGGGGGCCAGCTGAGTGGCTCAGTGGACTGAGAGCCAGAGTAGGAAGGTCTAGGTTCAAATCTGACCTCAGACACTCCCTAGCTGTTTGACCCTGGACAAGTCACTTAACCCCCATTGCCTAGCCTTTACTGCTCTTCCACCTTGGAACCAATACACAGTATTGATTCTAAGATGGAAGGTAAGGGTTTGTTGTTTTGTTTTATTTTTTAAAAAAGGTTTTATTAACCTTTTTTTTATATACCACAAACATCTCTCCCCAATGTAAAAACCTTCAAAATCCACCCTTCTCCCCACAGAGTAAAACCTTAAGAAAAACCAATCACAGGGAATTCTTATCTAATAGTGTGACACCAAGTACCTATATATAGAACTCTGTCTCTCTACCAAGAAAAAAGGGTGTATTTCATCATCTGTTCTATGGAGTCAATATTAATCACTGAAACTAATCTGAATTTAGCTGCCTTTCAGTTTTGTTTTCATTGATTATATTCTTTATGTGTAGAATTCTCCTGGTTCGGCTTTCTTCGCTATGTCGGTTTTTATTAGTCTTCCCCTTTTTCTTGCATAATTGCAGCTAGGTGACTCAGTGGATAGAGCACCAGGCCTGGAGTCAGGAGGACCTGAGTTCAAATCCAGTCTCAGACACTTAGTAGCTGTGAGACCTCAGGCAAGTTCTGTTTGCCTCAGTTTCCTCATCTGTAAAATGAACTGAAGAAGGAAATGCCCAACCACTCCAGTATCTTTGCCAAGAAAACCCCAAATGTATCCACAGAGTCAAACATGACTGAAATGACTAAGCGACAACAAAATTTCTTGCATAGTGAGTGCTCTGGTTTCATTTCTCCTGCTTAAGGCTGACTTCATCTTCCCCTCAAGGTTCTAGGGGTACCTCTGAGGAGTTGAGGTGCCTTTCTCTAATACCATTAGCTTAAGCTCACTGTTAGTTACCAGTAAATAATAATACACTTCAAGAATAAAGTAGCACTAGGTTAGAATTGGAGTATTTATTTCAAAGAAATAGCAAAAGCAGAAGAATAAATACTGCCCACACCCAAACTAATGGGGCACACTTTCCACTGTGCATACCCTTTTGTCCGTTGGGAGAATGGGCTCCAACTATATTCAGTGTCTACATGGCAAGTTCACACCTAAACATGACATTATTGCTCTGATGAGTACCCATCTTGGCTACTGAAGGAAGCTCAAAAGGTCAATCACTTCTTGAACTAAAATGCTAGAATGGCTGCCTATACAATCCAGGCTAGAATCTGCTCCTGGATCTTCTCGCAGCTCACTCTTCTAACATTTCAAAACTCACAAGTTTATAATCGATATCCTCTTTACCTAAAATTTAAAAAAATGCCAAACCAATAATCAAGGCCTGTACTTATGGACCATGTGTCACCCTCTCATGAGAAATATGTGACATTGTCTCTCCTCTGGGGGTACAGTAGATAAAACACTGGACTTGGAGTCAGGAAGATCCAAGTTCAAATCTGACCTCGGACATTTACTAGCTGTGTGACTCTGGTCAAGACTGTCTGCTTCAGTTTCTTCAGCTATAAAATGAGAACTACCTCCTAGGTTGTTGTGAAAATAACATGAGACAATATTTGTGAAACAAATTGATTTTATCAACATCTCAACTAATTTGTTTCTAGTTTTTGTAACCACAAAAATACAGGGAGCATTAAGAAGCCAGTCCAGAGGCCCAAAAAAGCCCCCCAAAATGAAGAAAGACTATAATGAAAAAAAGTCAAAGATGAAGAGCTTATTGATTGAATTACTAACCATTAACTAGAAATATTGGACTAAAGTGATATCCTTGGCACATCCCATTCACACCAAAAACATAAATACACACACACACACACACACACACACGCACGCACGCACGCACGCACGCACGCACTCATTCACTCACTCACTCACCCAACATTAAGGGAAAGGAAAATAAAGCTGGAAAACTCTATTTGTTTAAAGAGTAAGAATATTGAATTTGGAGTCTGAAGACCTAGATTTAAATCTAAATTCTTCTGCTTCCTATGGGTGTGATGTTAGACAAGTCTTTTAACCTCTTTTGGACCACAGTTTCTTTGGTTATAAAATGAAAGAGTTAGGTTAGATGGTCTCAAGTTATAATTTCTATGACCTCATGAAATAAATATCTATTTTTCCCCTCAAACATTTGCCATTTTCCTCTTCTTTCATGTAAGCCAATCTGATGGGTGTGAGGATCTCAAGTCCTCTTAACAACATAATCCATCCTATACATAATCGTTCCAAAAAGTAACCCTCGGGAGACCTGAAAAAACTATGATTTGGGTCTAAGTGGCTGATGGGCATTACAGGTGTTCTTCAACATGGAATTTTCATTATGAAAAAATTCTCCACCCTGACTTGGTTCTTCCAACCTCACTAACTATAGTTGCACGTTATGGGAGCCATCTTTTGGATGTAACCAGAAAATCAATACTTAATAGCTTAATCAATGCTTGGAGTGTGATTCTTAGAATTTAAACAATGTAACTGTGATTTATAGTAAGAATTTAGTCCCAGGTAAAAGTCTGTATATGTAATAGATTAAGAATGTAATCCTAGGATAATGCCTGATTTATAATTTAAAGTATTATTATTAAATTATTTATAATTTTCTATTATATATAACAAATATATAACATTATATGATATAAAATATGTTATAATATAAATACATAATAAAACATTTATATAATTATATATCATTAAATTATATTAAAATATTATTGTTAGAGTAATTTTAAATGTGTTTTATCATATTAATCATAGATAAGTTAATGCTTTGATCACAACTGTGTCAATCCATTCTATAACGTACTCCAAGCAAGATAACTAATGTAGGAAGTGACAAAAAACCTGGAAAATCATCCAGGCTACATAAAGGTCTACAGAGGCCCAGCAGGTCCTCAAGCCTACCAGGTTCAAAGACATAACAGGTCCAGATATGGCCTCAGAGATCTCTTGGAGACTTTTTGCAAGGGGAGTTGGGGACAGACAGGAAACTATAAAAGCATGTGTATTTTTTTTAAACTCTTAACTTCTGTTTATTGGCTCTTAGGTGGAAGAGTGGTAAGGGTAGGCAATGGGGGTCAAGTGACTTGCCCAGGGTCACACAGCTGGGAAGTGTCTGAGGCCAGATTTGAACCTAGGCTCTAGGCCTGACTCTCAATCCACTGAGCTACCCAGCTGCCCCTAAAGCATGAGTATTTTGCAAGACAAGGTCTCAGGTTTTGAATTAGGAGGAAACCTCTGACCCTGTGATTTTTCTGTCACAACAAAGCCAGATCTTTACCCAGAAGGGTTTCTCAGCATCTTATTTTTACATAAAAAATATGAGATGGATGGGATGGGATGGGATGGGATGAGAGCAAGGGTGGAAGGAGAAAGGTCACTTCTTTATGTGAGGTCAATGAAGGAGCAGATAAAAGGGTCAAACCTCTGACACAATGAGGAGGAGAAGAGTATCATGGAAGACTTGAGAGATGAAAAGTTTCAGAATAGTAGCTCAAGGATCCAAGACAACTACAAGAGACTCATGATGAAAAAGGATATCCACTGCCATAGGAAGAGCAGCTAGCCTGAATGCAGATACCATTCTTTACTTTATTTCCTCCATGAATTTTTCTCTCACATAAGCAATATATATATCTTCTTTCACAACATGACAAACAGGGAAATATGTTATATGATAAAATATGTACAAGCTATTTCATATTACCTACCTTCTTGAGGAGGAGAAAAATGAATGAGACATAGATTTTCAGACATAACTAATATGAGAATGTATTTCTCTTAGATAAGCATATTTATTATAATTTATTACATATTTATAACAAATGTATGTACCAGATTATTGTTATGTTATATATTATATATTTTTAAATGGCAAAAAAATAGCCTAGATTAAAAAATAGTCACTGTGGTGAAGGGGATATTAGAGCGGTATAAAATGGTCCTTGCTGCAGAGAGAACCCAATGAACTTGTGTAACATAAATTTTGTGTGGACCCAGTCATCATGCTTTCCACTCTAGCTCTTTTAAGCAGCATATGGATCAGAGTGACAATGACAGATGGTGGGAAAAATCCAAAGTTGGGGCTCAACAAGGTATGATTATCAATAATATAAGGAGGCCAGGGACTTAGGGGTAGAAAATAATGCAGAATTGAACTGGTCCACTAAGAGACTGAGATAGGAAAAGGAGTTTAGCCAGTGAAAAAGTGGTGATCTAGAAAAGAATTGAGAAGTGGAGGAATTAGAGGCCAGAATACGGATAAATAACAGAGGTAGGGTCTGTAGGGCAAAGGGAAATCTGGAATGCTAAAAAATACTGATCATATAAAGGAAGTTTGGAGTTCATGCAGATGAAAGGGAAAAGGACGTACCTACACCAAAGTATTTTTAGCAGCTCTTTTTATAGAGGCAAAGAATTGGAAACTGAGGGGTTATCCATCACTTGGGGAATAGATGAACAAACTGTAGTATACATATATATATATATATATATATCTTTGTAATGAATACTATTGTAATATAAGAAATAGCAAACGGGAGGAGTTCAGAAAAACCTGTAAAGACATATGAATTAATGCAAAGTAAAGTGAGCAGAACCAGGAGAACAATGCATTCAGTAACAGAAATATTATACAATGATCAACTGTGAAGGACTAAACCATTACCAGCAAAGGAAGTCTCCAAGATAACCACAAGGAACTCTTGATGAAATTGCTATCCACAGCCAAAGAAGGAACTGTTGGAGTCTGAGGCAGATCAAAGCATGCCATCTTCAATTTTATTTCCTTCATGAGAATTTTATTGTATGTGTGATGTGTGTCTTCTATTATGATGAGGAATATGGAAACATGCATTACATGAAAGTATTAATATAAACTATATCAGACTACGGAGGGAAGGGAGAGAAGGAGAAAAATCTAAATCCAAAAATGTCAGAAAAAAATTGTCAAAAATTGTTTCTATGTGTAACTAAAAAAAATAATAAATAATGTGTTGTTTTTTTCTTCAGAAAGAACCAAAAAGTAACAACAAAATTAAGAAGCAAAGGTTTGGAGGAAAAATCTGAGTACGGTTATAGACATACTCATTTTGAGGATTCAATTCAAATATTTAACAGGTAGTTGGTGATTCAAGATTGAAGATTAGAGAGAGATTAGGACTAGATCTGGAAATCATCTGCATCAAGAGATGATCATTATATCCAAAGTTGTGGCTTGAATCAAGATAATATAAAGGGAAAAGACAAGAAGGCCCTACACAGAACATTGTGGGATATGGCATGACCCAGATGAAGATTCAGCAAAGGACACTGAGGAGCAGTTAGATAGGAGAACCAGGAGAGAGTAATGTCACAAAACCATAGAGAGAATAGTGTATCCAGGAGGAGGTTGATTGCTACTGTTGAAAATTGCTGAAGTCGGGAAGGATGAGGATTGAGGAAAAAAAACACGCATCAGATTTGGCAATGAAGAGATCTTGGTAATTTTAGAGAGTATAGTTTCAGTTGAATTATGAGATTAGAAATCAATCATTTTGGGGTAGCTAGTGAATACAGTAGCAGACCTGGAGTCAGGAGTCAGGAAGACCTGGGTTCAAATCTGGCCTCAGACATTCCTAGCTGTGTGACTCTGGGCAAGTCACTTTACCCCAAATGCCTAGTCCTTGCTGCTCTTCTGCCTTGGAACTAATACTTAGTATCAGTTCTAAGACAAAAGGTAAAAGTTTTTTTTTAAAAAAAGAAAAGGAGAAAACAGTCATTTCTTTATCTATTAAGAAAGAATCAATTTAATTTTTTGTGACTTCACTTGGCAGTCATTATGCCTCTTGGTTTCTAAATTACTTTTTAAATTATTTATGATATGCAACCATGAAGTTTGTAGGCACAAACCTTTAGTATATTTCATTTCTTTATCCAGATCCAAATTTTCCAACATATTTTCCTTTATCTTCCCCATGCCCACTTTAGCATTGAAGCCATCAAGAAATGATATCTACGTTTTGTTGATTATACTCAACACAAGCAATGTAAGGCAATGTGACCAAGTAGCTTATAAAAGGATTTTTTTCTTTTTGTTGTTGCCTTTGAACACACTATAAAACCTATTCAACCAACTTCTTCATTTGCCTCTCCAAGAAGAACCTGTAATTCATTTTTACATTTAGCTGTAACTTCTTCTTAATCTTCTAGTTTCATTTATGGTTAGATAACCAAAGCTTACATGATTCCTTTCATCTAGTACTCTGTCATATCAGTGGCTTTGAGCAAGGATCTTTCAAGGAGAGTACTGAGAGCTAACAACATTTAAAGATAGTCTTAAAACGGATTGTTAACCCCCTCTTTCCCAACTCCCTGCCATTTTCGCTGTAGATACAGAAAAAGACTGCACACAACCATTCAACTTTGTTTCACAGTTGCCAAATTTATGGTCAAAGAATCTATCACCAAATGGCCAGGCAACTTTTAATGAGTGTCCCAAACTTAGGTAGAAAAAAAAAGCAGACAATCTGTCTCCAGTAGAGTATTGGAACTCTTTTAGTTTTGTGAGGAAGGAATGTTTCATTCTTTGACACTTCGTAGGTATTTAATAAATACTTCTTGGTTGATGGATGGATGGATCTTCTCTTTATGGGCACAGCCTTCAAGAATCCAGTCATCTCTACCCTGCAGTGAGACATCAGAGTAAATCATTTATGAAATCGTTTATGAAAGATAAATTTGACAATAATTTTAGATTAATTTACTAATTTTTAAACTGATGTCTATTTTATAAGCCATAATAGCATTATATGTATTTGAAAGTGTCATGATATATATATTCACATATACACAGATATGCATTAGAGTCAAAGATGAATATAACAATGCTTGATGCACATATAAATTCAAGTATCCCATGCAATAACTCCATGGCACCTTCCCCTTCCCCCACCGTTCTATAGCCCAATAAATCATCAGTACTAATTTAGTCTAACCCCTTTATTCTATGAATGACATAGAATCGGAGAGGTAGACTGATATGCCCCAGCTCTCACAGGTAGGACCAGTATTCAAACCCCAAACCCCTATCTTCTGACTCCAAGTCTAATATGCTTTCTACTATGCCATGTTCCTTCCCTCTGGAGTATGTCCTGCCCCCTTTAACTAACAAGTAATTATTCAGCACTAGGATATAGAAGGCAGGACAATGAAAAAAAGGAGAAAGTAACGCTTCCTTGTCTTCATGGATCTCTGCTCTTCTTTGGATGCCATTGACCATGTGTAGGGAGAGACAATGCAGTAAGGAGAGAGACTGGACCCTTTCTCTCTGAGGCTGACACATAAACTAGGGGAGAAAAGTCCTTTACCTGCCACAGAATTTGTTCTTTCTTTTTTAGATGAAGGGGATGAATCCAAAAGCTCTCAATCTGGACATTTCAAGAGATCAGGAGAGCCAGCCTCCAGGAAGCAGAGAATCTGCAAGTCTGGGAGTCCAGAAGTCTCAGAGCCACCAGAGGTCCAAGTGTCTGGCAGTCAGAATCCATAACAGGTTTTGTAGCTATCCTCTGTATCAATATCCTGAAAAAAAAGAAGCCACCTTTAAATCCAGCCCAAGAGTAGCTGAGACAAGAACTCATCCATTAATCATGGCAGATTTGGATATGAAGTTGCTGGGTCGGGGAAGGCAAAGAATGAGTCTATTCTTTTCAGAGAACCCAGATGATATAAGAAAGAATATAGCCCCAAAATCTTAAATTTGTACTTTTGTTATTACTATACCCTTGTAGTAAACATCAATTTGTAAAAGCTTTAAAAAAGAAGAGGATATAGCTCTTCTGCTCAAGAAGTTTATAATCTCTCTTTAGAGAAGTGAGACTAAGCTAAATAAATGAGTTCTGTCTGTTACAAGATAGAATAGAATTAAATTCCAGAGTGAATGGAATAGGTTAGAAATGGTACAGAAAGAAAAAAAGAGAGGAAGACTAATTAGGACCACAATAATCAGGGAATACCTAATGAAGGGGTTGAATTTTCCTATAATTAGAGTTTCTGTGATGAGGACTTAAAGACCTTCTAGGTAAGAGAGCCAGCTTATAGACCTATCAGGTTTTTCCCCATGCCACAACTTTGTTTGAGTTGCCCCCCATCACTCCCTCCCCAAGCCTTCCTGGCACCCATTAGAGACAGCTAAGTGGCATAGTAGATAGAGTCTTGGGCTTGGGGTTGGGATAGCCTGAATTCAAATCTTGCCTCAGAGTTTTAATAGCTATGTGACCAGGGAAAAGTCACTTAACATCTGCCTCAGTTTCCTCAACTGTAAAATAGGTCATCTTGAGGATTAAATGAGATATTTATTAAGTGCTTAGTTCAGTGTCTGGCAAATAGCAGGCACTATATAAGTGCTTATAATCAATCAGCAAATATTTTTGAAGCATCTACTCTGTGCTAAGCAATAATAAGTAAATATTTGTGCCAGGCATTGTGCTAAGCACTGAAGATACAAATACAAATGAAAAGAAAAAAGACAGTCCCTACCCTCAAGGAATTATGATCTGATGGTGAAACCAGACACAAAAGGAGACTAAGAGGCAGTGGGGGGAAGGAGCTGGGGATAGTGATTGGAGAAGGTACCAGGAGATAAAGGATCTGTGAGAGAAGTCCATAAAAGTTTCAAAGAAGTAAAGCTGGTGGGAGATGAGAAGACTATGTTGGGCACCCTCTTTAAATGAAAATTTTGGAGCTCTCGGTTCTGCTTTCCAGTCAGATGGTCCAGGGGATATGATGAGATGTGAGTACTGAGGCTGATTCAATCTTGCAGGATAATGAAGGCAAGAAAGAGGGAATAAGTACTTATACATGTCAGGCATTAAGCACTTTTATAAATATTATCTCATTTGATCTATACAATGACACTATGAGATAGGTGCTATTATTATCCCTATTTTTACAGTGAAGGGAACTGAAGCAAACAGAGCTGAAGTGACTTGCTCAGGATCTCCCAGTAAGTGTCTGAGGTCATATTCAAACTCAGATCTTTCTTACTCTAGGGCCAGACTCCATCCACTGTGCCCCTAGTTGCCTCAAATTTCCCAATGATGAGCAGAGTGTCCGAGACACAAATATAAAAGTCAGGCAGTTCCTGCCCTCAAAGAACTTACATTCTGTAATGGAGAATACAAAAGAAAAGAACAGGAATCTTCCTTGAAGGTTGGGTATTCTGAGATATAAAACCAAGAGGGTCAAACATACAAGCATCATCTTTACTGCCTGCTGTATCATCACAAAGTAAATCTGCACATCCTTCACTTGGAAACACATGCTGTTATTTTAACAGGGGACAATTTTTATCTCCCTAAAACAATCCCAAGACTTTAAGTGGCCCAATTGGGCCCCAACCTTATCTCTTCTGGACTTCCTATCAACAAGGAATGCTATTCTCTGGGCAGGTCTCGAAGAGGTAGGGGAGAGGGATCTGAAACAGGGCTAAGTATTTTTTATATCCTGCTCTACTTGTCTTGTGGGGTGAGGAGATCTTAACCCACGCTCTGGATTCCTTCAGGGTATCTCACCTGCTCTCAAGAGCTCCCAAACCAGTATTTCCCGTATATCTGCATTTGCAAGGAAGCCACTGCAATGAAGCTCACGGGCTTTGGACTCTTGATTGTCTGTCACTACAGAATTGGAATTGAAGATCTTCGATCATACGTTCTTTCCTGAGGGAAGGTGACAGGTTGGGAAGTCATCCTGGAAGTAGAAGCAATACTCAGAATCCTGGCTGAGGACAGAAGGTAGAAAAGAAATCCTGAAATTAGGAGAGACCCAAATTTAACTCCCAAACTTCTTCTCCTCCCTAGAGATCTGCCTGGACTTGTGAAGAAGCAGTTTCTCAAATCCAATGTGTAATGTCATCCTCGGAGTTTGAGTAAGAGGAGAACTGGCATATAAAGATATGTCTCTTAAGGCTGAGATCCTGTTTCCCCCAAGCTATAGCCACTCTCTCATTCTCATGACTCTCCCAGCAAAGGACAGTTGATGACACTCTAGGTGCATCTGTCCTCCCAGTCCCTCTTTGCCGTACGCACTATTTAGTTTGAATAAACATGGCTGCACCATGATTTAAGCAAAGCACTAGGAAAACTTTTCAGTTAGAAGGATTTTTCATTTCAGAATCCCACTTCACAGCAAGATTCATCTTTATCCAGAGAATTTCCAAACATATTTAAAATAGTATTTGAGGGGGCAACTAGGTGGCTCAGTGGATTGAGAATTAGTTCCTGGGTTCAAACATCAAATATGATCTCAGATACTTCCTAACTGTTTGATCCTGGGCAAGTCACTTAATCTCCATTGCCTAGCCCTTACTGCTCTTCTGCCTTAGAAGAATTGATTCTAAGATGGAAGGTAAGGATTATTTTTTAAGTAGTATTTGATTTGATCATTCAACAAGCATTTATGAAAGGATACTGAGACAAAAATGAAACAATGCCTATCCTCTAGAAGCTTATATTCTATCATTTTATATGACAGAGGTTGATGGAGATACAGTATTTATTAAATATGAAGTGGCCCTATGTGCTAGGCACCGTGTTAAATATTAATCATACAAATACAAGCAGATGAGACCATCCCTTCCCCCCATGGACTTGTAAATTCTAATAGAGGAAGATGATACATAAAGATGAGCTAGAAAGCTAGAGGTTGAGAAGAGGGAAAGGCTGTTGAAGAGGTAATGAGGGAATTGAAGGGATTTGAGCAGCAGATGGTTAATTGTGGGAAGTGAGTGAACCAGCTAGCTCAGTTCCTTTTCTATTCAATTATGGGTCTAGACCAGTTTCTGTCTTGTGAGAAAATTGTATTCACAACTTTGGGAATCCGAAGAAGATCTTATTGCACAGTTCAAATTTAGCCCTGTGCAGCTGGGAAGCTGGATCACCTTTAACTGGGGTTATTTCTTTGTTTTGTTTTTTACTTTCTATTTTAGAATCAATATGAAATATCAGTTCCAAGGCAGAAGAGTGATAAGGGCTAGGCAATTAGGGTTAAGTGACTTGCCCAGGGTCACACAACTAGGATAGTGCCTGGCTCTCAATCCACTGAACCATCTAGCTGCCCCTTACTTGAGATTTAAAGACCTAGGTTATGTGGACCAGAAACCAAATCAGATCCAAAGACTGACACAAAGAGTTTCCTCACAATTATACATCTCAAGAAATCCATATGTTTTATCTGAAAATGACCTTAAGCTGATCAATAAGTAATTATTTCCACGATCTTTTAATTGTTTGCAGACATTGGGGAGAATCCGGACTGCTGTTTTTCTGAATTCAGGACTTTTCTCCTGTTCACTCTCCTCCACTCAGTTTTGAAAGTCCCTGATTTATTCTCTAATTAGAAATCAGATTACCTAACCCAGTGGAACTGAGCATCAGCTATGGGAGGGGGGAGGAAGAAGGGAGGAAAGAACATGAATCATGTAACCATGGAAACATTTTCTTAATTAATCAATAAAAAATATTTTAAAAGAAATCAGATTACCTAATGTATCCTGGTTAATTGTTTTCTTTTAATTAGTTGGTCTTATTTGTCTCATGGCTTTTAATGTGTAGAAGTCTGTCTCCTCCTGTATCTTCCATCCTGTATTCAGGATCCAAAAGTGTCAAAGCTGAGGGGGCCTGGTTGCAGTTTGTTGAACAACTGGCATGCATTGCTTAATAAATCAAAATGCTTGGGAGCTCAAAGTCCAGAGAGTGAATTCATTTGGGAGTGAAGTGGACATGACTGGGTCCTCATGAAATAACAAAATTATGTTCAGAAAGTTGGGATCCTAGGTACAGTTCTGGGCACCATACAGCAGAGAAAATCATGGCAAAGCTGCAGAATCATAGACATAAAAGATCAAAAGCTGGGCAGTTTCTCAACACCATCCAGTCAGGAGAGAATAGAATTATAGATTTAGAGCTGGAAGAACCTTTGGAGGTCATCTGATCCAACTCTCTCATTTTACCCATGAGGAAACACTGTCATCTTAACTGGCATACTCTTTCCAAAGTTACTGATGAGCTCTCCATCGCCAAATTTAATGACCTTTTCCCAGTTTTTATTTTTCTTGGCCTCTCTGAAACACTTCACAATATAGACTCCTTTCTCCTCCTGGAATCTCTCTTCTCTGGGGTTTTGTGGCTGTTCTTTCTTTGTTCTCCTCCTTCTATCTGTCGGTGGTTGTCGAGTCATTTTTCAGACATGTCTGTCTCTTTAGGACCCCATTTGGGATTTCTTGGCAGAGATACAGGAGTGGTTTGCCAGTTCCTTCTCCAGTTCATCTTAAAGATGGGGAAACCAAGACAAGTAGGTAGTATTAAGTGACTTGCCCAGGGTCACACAACTAGTGAGTATCTGAGACCAGATTTAAACTCAGGAAGATGAGTTTTCCTGACTCCAGGCTATCCACTCTATCCTCTCTATCTGCTGACCTCTCTTCAAGTCTCTTTGAATCTCCATCTTTGTCTGCTCAATCCTGTGGATACTCCCCTAAATTTCTATTGTAAGTCCCCTTTTTCCTTACATTGTCTTATTTAGTAAACTCATCAGTTCCCAGGGGTTCAATTGTCATCTCTATGCAGATGATTCCCAGATGAACATATTCAGCCCTAGTCTCTGTCTCTGTCTCTGTCTCTGTCTCTCTGTCTCTCTATCTCTGTCTCTGTCTGTCTGTCTGTCTCTCTCTCTCTCTGACTCTCTCTCTCTCTCTCTCTCTCTCTCTCTCTCTCTCTCTCTCTCTCTCTCTCTCTCTCTTTCTCCCCTGAACTTCTGTTCATCACTAATTGCCTTTTGGACATTTCTTTCTTTTTTTATTCAAAGATATTTTATTTTCCCAATTATAAGATCCAAGCCTATTGTATATTTCAAAGTGGATGCTCCATTGGTACTTCAAAGTCAACATATCCAAAACAAAACTCATTATTCCCACCCCCTTGAAACCACCTATCTTCTGATATTACCTATTACTATTAAGGACACCGCTAACTTCCCAAGCACTGAAAAACAACGTCACTGTCATCCTTTATTCCCCACTCTATCTCATCCCAATATAACATAGCCAATCTTTTGTCAAGGTTTATTCTACTTTCACAATATCTTTTGTATACATCCCCTTCCCTCTCCTCACACAGTCACCCTCCTAGTTCATCATCCCTCCCTAGACTGCTATAATGGCTTTCTCATTGGTCTTGCTTCCTTAACTCTCTTCTCATTCCAATCTACCCTCCACTCTGCTTCTAAAGTGATTTTCTGCAAGCAAAAGCCTGGCCATGCCACTTGCCCCCAACTGAAAAAAATTCCAGTGACTCCCTAATATTTTTTTAAACCCTTACCTTCCATCTTAGACTCAATAATGTGTATTGGTTCCAAGGCAGAAGAGTGGTAAGAGCTAGACAAGGGGGAGTAAGTGACTTGCCCAGGGTCACACACCTAAGAAGTGTCTGAGGCCAATTTGGAACCTAAGATCTCCCATATCTAGGTCTGGCTCTTTATCCACTGAGCCACCCAGCTGCCTCTGACTCTCTAATATGTTTAGAATCTAATAGAATTCCTTTGTTTAGCATTTAAAGTGCTTCACAAAATATCTTCCCAATTTTTTAATGCATCCCCTCCATGTATTCTATGATCTTCATATTTGCTGTTCCTCACATTATATTCCATCTCTCATCTCAGTGTCTTTATAGAACTCTTACCCATGCCTTGAATGCTTTTCCTCCTAACTTCTCACTCAGAATCCAGAGCTTCCTTTAAGACTCAGAGGCTCACATGCCACCTTTGGGCTGAAGCCTTTTCCAGCTGCTGATCTAGCTTCTCCCACCTTCCCTAACTAGATTACCTAGTATTTGTTTTGCATGTGTTTTGCTTTTCCTATAACTCTGCATATGATCTCCTCTCATGGAATGTAGCTTCCAGAAGTTGCTGAAAGGATCTGTAATCACAAAGGCATTTGCCCTAACCTAGACAGGGAAGACTAAAGAGATAAAAACCAGAAGTCCAAGGTTACTGCTTCTTACTTTTATCTTTCTATTCTAGCACTTAGTACTGCCTGGGCACAATAGGTGTTTAAATAAATGCCTCTTGATTAACTGGAAACCATCCTTCTATGACTTTTTACCTCTTCAAGGTTCTCCAGAAGGTCTAGAAGGATCATGGATTAAGGCACAGGTTTTATTCCCAAAATATTTCCCACTCACGGATTGCCATCTTCTGACAACATTACATCCAGGGAAACATTAAGGAATTTCTCTTAGAATAGGGACTTTCTCCTGTCCACTTAGGAAGTTTCATACCATTCTGACAGGGATGATCCTGTGTTCCAAGGCTGGAGAAGATATACAAGGTATCTGAAGGAGGAGAAGATAAAAAAAAAAAAAACAAGGAAAAAACATTTGACCTAATTTATATTTTTGTGAGAGAATGAGAGAACGTTAATAACTATTAACTTAAATGCCCACTCTTCCATCTATATACGATCTTTATTGCTGTTAAATCATTTCAGGTATGTCCAACTCTTCGTGACCCCATTTTTGGAGGGTTTCTTAACAAAGATACTGGAGTAGTTTGCCATTTCCTTCTCCTGCTTATTTTATAGATGTGGAACTGAGGCAAACTAAGTTAAGTGACTTGTCCAGGGTCACACAACCAGTAAGTGTCAAAGGCTAAATATGAACTCAGGTCTTCCTAACTCCAGAGTCAGAACTCTGTATACTTTGCCACCCTTCTGCCCCAAAATCTTTATACAAATCATTTGTGTACCAACCTAGGGTATACTTAATAAGTTGTTTTTTTTTTTAAATAAACCCTTACCTTCTGTCTCAGAATCATTTTCAAGGCAGACGAGCTATAAGAGCTAAGCAATTAGGGTCAAGTGACTTGCTGCGAGTCACACAGATAAGACATATCTGAGGCCAGATTTTAATTCAGATAAAGTTATTAAAGAACAATCAGCTATATTCAACAATGAACTACATCCTTACCATTTCACAATTAACTGAAAGAAGTAAAAAAATTATCCCAATGTGCTCATTATTTCTTATCAAAAATAAGTTAATTTGGTAAAGCATAAAGGCACCTCATAGATTCTTTTACAAGAAATTACCTTAAATCTATCTATCAAAGTCATTCAAGATTGCTTGAAAGAAATGACAGAAGTTGTTGTTGTTGTTTTTCAATTGTTCAATCATATCCAACTCTTTGTGAGCCATGAACCATACTGTCCATGGAGGGTTTTTTTTTTTTGGAGTGACTAACCATTTCTTTCTCTAGAAGATTAAGGCAAACAGAGGTTAAGTGACTTGCCCAGGGTCATAGGCCTAATAAGTATCTGAAATGGCAACAACAGAAATAGCCTAAGCTCTGCGGATGGAGATGTATTCTTTGTATTCTCTCCAAAATTACTTGATACTGGGATGGAGGAATGTGAGAGAAGAGTCTAAGCAGAAAAAGGATTTCCGTTGAAATCTAATGTTTTCCAGATGTTCTTTCTTATAGATATGTGGTGATTGCCTCAACCCCTAGAACATTGCAGAACATCATGGACAAGATCTGTAATCCAAAGACATTTGCTCTGACCATTCACACAGGCAAGATTAAGTGGATAAAAAATGCCTGGTGCCTAGGTTAAAACATGCATTTGGTTAGGCAAGCAATAAAGCTTGTCCAACAATTTCTATATCTGAGATAGAAAACAAATCTGACCTCGAGTGGAAAAGAATGAGGAGGAGGATATAATAGACCGTTTTTGAGAAACTGCAAACTAACTAACTTTCAATTTTCCCATGAAAGCAAAGGCCCATCTTTTTAATACCAACACTCTCCAGTGTTGCTGTATGTCAGTTAAGACAGAATGTAGAAATCTTTGAAGAATTAATAATGAATATCATAGTGAGAGCAATGGAGAGGCATACAGTATATGGAAGAAGGCTATGACAAGCAATCAATGAGGAACTCAGAAGAAAAACAAGAGTAAAGGAGGTCATCAAAAAATGAAATGAGAAGGTCTTCGATGGAAGGGAGCATCTGGTGATGGACCTCCTCTGGTTCACAGAGGATTGTTGGAATGCTGAGACCCCGATGAGACTGCCTTAAATATCTTCTTTGAATTCCACGTGACCTCGGGAACCTAAAAAGCGCAGACCAACCCTGGACATGAGGATAAAGCTGAGAGGGTGCATGGCACAGTGACGCAGGTGAAAACTGCTCCATAGCTCCATAGGCAGAGAGCCTGTCTGCCTCACTCAGAGTTCTGACTGAGAAAGAAATAATAATAATGGCAAGCCAGTCACAACAACCCCAAAAGAGAAAAATCAAGAAGAAATCTTTAACATTCGACAACTTTTACCCAGAAAAAATCCAGACAACAGAGCAAACAGCAGAAGAGAACAAACAAGTAATCACATCCAAACCTTCCCAAAAAAAATGAAAATTGGTGACAAGCTCTTGAAGAGTTCATGAGATCTGAGATCATGAGAAAGATGGAAGAGATTTGGCGAGAGAAGTGGGAAATAGCTCAAAAGGAAATTAACAGGTTAAAAGACAGAAACTCCCAATTGGGGAAAGATGCCTGATAAGCAAATTGGAGACCAAAATAAAACAGCGGGAAAACAGGATAGAACAAACTGAAAAGGAAAATCAAAAGGTTATAGCAGAAAACCAGTCTCTAAAGACAAGAATTGGGCAAGTAGAAGCCAATGATCTCTCAAGACAGCAAGAACAAATAAAACAAAGTCAAAAGACTGATAAAATAGAAGGAAACATAAAATATCTCACTGAGAAATTGACAAATCAAGAAAACAGGTCTAGAAGTGACATTTTGAGAATCATTGGTCTTCCTGAAAAAGCAGAAATTAATAGAAATTTGGACTCCATACTAAAAGAAATTATTCAGCAAAACTGCCCTGAAGTTCTACAACAAGAGGGCAATAGAGACATTGAAAGGATCCATAGATCACCCTCTACACTAAACCCTGAAAAGACAACCCCCAGGAATATAATAGTCAACTTCAAGAGCTTCCAAGTAAAAGAAAAAATATTACAAGAAGCCATAAAGAGACAATTCAAATATCAAGGAGCCCCAATCAGGATCACACAGGATCTGGCAGCCTCCACACTAAAAGACCACAAGGTTTGGAACATGATATTCAGAAAGGCAAGAGAACTGGGTCTACAACCAAGGATCACCTACCCTTCAAAACTGACTATATACTTCCATGGGAAAGTATGGGCATTCAACAAGATAGAAGATTTTCAAGTATTTGTACAGAAAAGACCAGGACTAAATGGAAAGTTCGATATCCAACCACAAAAAAAGAAGAAAAACATGAAAAGGTAAATAAGAAAGAGAGGGGAAAGAAAGAAAACTCTTATTTTTAAATTTGCCTCTTTAAGGGCTTTAATAAGATCAAATTAATTGTATTCCTATATGGAGAAATGTTATGTGAAAATTTTCAAAAACTGTATTCACTATTATAGTAATTAGAAGAATTATTCACAGGGAGAGGTTGGAGCACTAAATGATCTAAGATGAGAGGGGGGGGTAAGGAGGGAAGAGATGGGTGAATAGTAGATGGCACCAAGAGAAACTTGAATGAATAAGAAAAATAGGATATTCTATACCACACAAAGAGAACATGGGGAAGGGAGGGGATGAATACTATTATAAGAAGGAGAGGAAGAGAACATTAAGAGGTAATATTTAAACTTTACTCTCAGTGGCATTAACCCTGAGGGGGAAGAGTAGCTATATCCATTGAAATATAGAATTCTATCTAACCCTACTGAGAAAGTCAGAAGGGATTAACCAAGGGGAGCAGGGGAGTGGGGAGATCAAAAAAAGGGAGGGGAGAAGGGGAGGGAATTCATTAGGCCTTAAAAATAAAAAGAGGGGAATAATAAGGGAGGGGGTGGAAAGGGAAGTAAATTAAGGGAGGAGTCAAAGGGGACTGGTCTAAAACAAACCACTAGTTTAAAAGGAAATAGCGTAAAAAGAAAGGGTAGAACTAGGAGAGGATACCAAAATGTTGGGGAATACACAACTGATAATTATAATTCTGAATGTGAATGGGATGAACTCGCCCATAAAATGGAAGCAAATAACAGAGTGCATTAGAAACCAAAATCCTACCATATGTTGTCTACAAGAAACAGATATTAGGTGGGTAGACATACACAGGTTTAAAGTCAAGGGCTGGAGCAAAATCTTTTGGGCTTCAAATGAGAAAAAGAAGGTAGGAGTGGTGATCATGATTTCTGACAAAACCAAAGTAAAAATAGATCTGATTAAAAGAGACAGGGAAGGAAATTACATCCTGATAAAAGGCATTATTGACAATAAGGAAATAATAGTATTCAACATGTATGCACCAAATGGTATAGCATCCAAATTCCTAAAGGAGAAACTGGCAGAGCTCAAGAAGGAAATAGATAGTAAAACCATACTAGTGGGAGATCTAAATATTCCTCTTTCAGATGTCGATAAATCAAACCAAAAAATAAATAAGAAAGAGATAGGAGAGGTGAATGAAATCCTAGAAAAAATAGATTTAATAGATATGTAGAGAAAAATAAATAGGGACAAAAAGGAATACACCTTCTTTTCAGCTGCACAGGGTACATTCACAAAGATTGACCATGTAATAGGACATAGAAACATTGCAAACAAATGCAAAAGAACAGAAATAAATGTAACCTTCTCAGATCATAATGCAATAAAAATAATAATTAGCAAGGGCACATGGACGGGCAAATCAAAAACTAATTGGAAAGTAAATAATATGATTCTCCAAAACCAGTTAGTTAAAGAACAAATTATAGAAACAATCAATAATTTCATTGAAGAGAATGACAATGATGAGACATCCTACTAAATTCTGTGGGATGCAGCTAAGGCAGTACTCAGGGGGAAATTTATATCCTTTAGTGCATGTATTAATAAATTATAGAGGACAAAGATCAATGAACTGGGCATGCAAATTAAAAAACTAAAAAAGGGAACAAATTAAAAATCCCCAGCTAAAGACCAAATTAGAGATTATAAAAATTAAAGGAGAAATCAATAAAATTGAAAGTAAAAGAACTATTGAATTAATAAATAAGACTAGAAGCTGGTACTTTGGAAAAACAAACAAAATTGACAAAGTACTGGTCAATCTAATTTAAAAAAGGAAAGAAGAAAACCAAATCATCAATATCAAAGATGAAAAGGAAGACCTCAGCTCTAATGAAGAGGAAATTAAGGCAATCATTAAAAACTATTTTGCCCAATTATATGGCAATAAATATAGCAATCTAGGTGAGATGAATGAATATTTACAAAAATATAAATTGCTTAGATTAACAATAGAAGAAATAGAATACTTAAATAATCCCATATCAGAAAAAGAAATTGAACAAGCCATCAAAGAACTTCCTAAGAAAAAATCCCCAGGACCAGGTGGATTCACAAGTGAATTCTACCAAACCTTCACAGAACAACTAATTCCAATACTATACAAATTATTTGACATAATAAGCAAAGAAGGAGTTATACCAAACTCCTTTTATGATGCAAATATGGTACTGATCCCAAAGCCAAGTAGATCAAAAACAGAGAAAGAAAACTACAGACCAATCTCCTTAATGAACATAGATGCAAAAATCTTAAACAGAATACTAGTAAAGAGACTCCAGCAAGTGATCACGAGGGTTATTCATTATGACCAGGTGGGATTTATACCAGGAATGCAAGGATGGTTCAACATCAGGAAAACCATTCACATAATTGACCATATCAACAAGCAAACCAACAAAAACCACATGATTATCTCAATAGATGTTGAAAAAGCCTTTGACAAAATACAACATCCATTCCTATTGAAAACACTAGAAAATATAGGAATAGAAGGACCTTTCCTAAAAATAATAAACAGTATATATCTAAAACCATCAACAAGCATCATATGCAATGGAGATAAATTAAAAGCCTTCCCAATAAGATCAGGCGTGAAACAAGGATGCCCACTATCACCTCTATTATTTAATATTCTACTAGAAACACTAGCAGTAGCAATTAGAGAAGAAAAAGAAATTGATGGTATTAAAATAGGCAATGAGGAGACTAAGCTATCTCTCTTTGCAGATGATAAGATGATATGATGGTCTACTTAAAAAATCCTAGAGAATCAACTAAAAAGCTAATAGAAATAATCAACAACTTTAGCAAAGTTGCAGGATACAAAATAAATGCATATAAATCATCAGCATTTCTATATGTTTCCAACACATCACAGCAGCAAGAGGTAGAAAGAGAAACACCATTTAAAAATCACCCTAGACAATATAAAGTACTTAGGAATCTATCTACCAAAACAAACACAGGAATTATACGAACACAACTACAAAACACTTTCCAAACAATTAAAACTAGATCTAAACAATTGGAAAAACTTTGATTGCTCATGGGTAGGATGAGCTAACATAATAAAAATGACCATTCTACCCAAATTAATTGACCTATTTAGTGCCATACTTATCAAGCTACCAAAAAACTTTTTTACTGAATTAGAAAAAACTATAACAAAGTTCATTTGGAAGAACAAAAGATCAAGAATATCAAGAGAAATAATGAAGGAAAAAATGTGAAGGAAGGTGGCCTAGCAGTACTTATTATTACATTAAACTATACTATAAAGCAGCAGTCATTAAAACAATATGGTAGGAGTAGCTGGGTAGCTCAGTGGATCGAGAGCCAGGCCTAGAGACGGGAGGTCCTAGGTTCAAATCTGGCCTCAGACACTTCCCAGCTGTGTGACTCTGGGCAAGTCACTTGACCCCCATTGCCTACCCTTACTACTCTTCCACCTAGAAGCCAATACACAGAAGCTAAGGGTTCAAAAATGTAAAAAAAAAATATGGTACTGGCTAAGAGACAGAAGGGAGGATCAGTGGAATAGACTTGAGGTAAGTGACATCAGCAAGACAGTGTATGATAAACCCAAACAGCCCAACTTTTGGGACGAAAATCCACTATTTGACAAAACTGTTGGGAAAATTGGAAAACAATATGGGAGAGATTAGGTTTAGATCAACATCTCACACCCTACACCAAGATAAATTCAGAATGGGTGAATGACTTGAATATAATGAAGGAAACTATAAGTAAATTAAGTGAACACAGAATAGTATACTTGTCAGATCTATGGGAAAGGGAAAATTTTAAAACCAAGCAAGAGTTAGAAAAAATTACAAAATGTAAAATAAATAATTTTGATTATATTAAATTAAAAAGGTTTTGTACAAACAAAAACAATGCAACCAAAATCAGAAGGGAAACAATAAACTGGGAAAAAATCTTTATAACAAAAAACTCTGACAGAGGTCTAATTACTCAAATATACAAGGAGCTAAATCAATTGTATAAAAAATCCAGCCATTCCCCAATTGATAAATGGGCAAGGGACATGAATAGTCAATTTTCAGATAAAGAAATCAAAACTATCAATAAGCACATGATAAAGTGTTCTAAATCTCTAATAATTAGAGAAATGCAAATCAAAACAACTCTGAGGTACCACTTCACACCTAGCAGACTGGCTAAAATGATAACAGGAGATAGTAATGAATGTTAGAGGGGATGTGGCAAAATTAGGACTTTAATGCATTGCTGATGGAGTTGTGAACTGATCTAGATGGTTCTGGATGGCAATTTGAAACTATGCCCAAAGAGTGATAAAAGACTGCCTGCCCTTTGATCCAGCCATAGCACTGCTGGGTTTATACCCCAAAGAGATCACAAGGAAAAAGACATGTACAAAAATATTTATAGCTGCGCTCTTTGTGGTGGCAAAAAACTGGAAAATGAGGATATGCCCTTCAATTGGAGAATGGCTGAACAAATTGTGGTATATGCTGGTAATGAAATACTATTGTGCTCAAAGGCATAATAAACTGGAGGAATTCCATGTGAACTGGAAAGACCTTCAGGAATTGATACAGAGTGAAAGGAGCAGAACCAGGAGAACATTGTACACAGAGACTGATACACTGTGGTAAAATCGAATGTAATGGACTTCTGCATTAGCAGCAATGCAATGACCCAGGACAATTCTGAGGGATTTATGGAAAAGAATGCTGCCCACATTCAGAGGAAGAACTTCAGGAGTGGAAATGCAGAAGAAAAACAACTGCTTGAACACATGGGTTGATGTGGATGTGGTTGAGGATGTAGACACTAAATGACCACTCCAATGCAAGTATCAATAATATGTAAATAAGTCTTAATTGATCACACATGTTAAAACCAGTGGAAATGTGCATTGGCTATGGGGGCAAAAGGGGGGTGAAGGGGAAAGTAAAAACAAGAATCATGTAACCATGGAAAATGTTTCTAAAAAGATAAAATATTCAAATCTAAAAAAAATGATATGAGAAGAAGAAAAGATAGGCTGATCATGTGACTCAATGTAAGCAAAGCCTTGCACAATGCTGACACATAGTAGTTGCTCAATAAATGCTTGCTGAATAAATGAATGATGAAATAGTCCCTAACAAGTGAGGAAGGAGGGAGGGAACATCTTAAGGTGTTTATCCAAAATTCCATCACTGTTGTCAAAGGAAAGCCCCCCTCCTCCATTTTACTCCCACCCCTTCCAGACTGATCTCTAACCTGATTTCAAGTGTGGTTTATTTCTTGTGGGCACATTCATAATGTGATTTATCCCAGGCAGAATTCCACTGGGGATGGTCTAGCCCACTCCTAATGTTGTCCAAAACTATGGGTTGGTACATTCACTTATTCAATGAACATTTATTGAGTGCCTCTCATGTGCAGTAACCATATATCCTGAATTTTCTGAAGTGGTCTCAATTTTAAGAAAATAAAACGTAGTTCATATAATTTTGCAAATGCTACTTCCTTTGTCAAACCAAGTTTTCTGATTTGGCTTTTGAAAACTCTTTAGACTTTAGGGAGCCTGAAGAAAGAGTAGAAAGGATTAACTAGATCCAAAGCTGCCCTAACTGGTCTCATAACTACTCTGATTTTCCCAGGCACCCAGGAGACAATTTGAGGGTAAGGCAACCTCCTGGAGGGGGAGGTTCTGGGGCCAGTGAATCAGTCATTAGTCTCACTTTATGTCTTCTTAAACTCCAGTACTTGGGCATGACAATCTGAGCTTATTTCCATAGCTTAATATGTATTTATATGTTCCATTGCAACCATTATTTCTCAAGACAATGGGAGCTTTCAAATGAATGGCATGAGTTTCACACCCAGAAAAGGAGGCCAGTCAAATTCCCAGGATGCCAAGACAAAGAGTAAGGCAATATACCCAATGGAGGCATACCATTGCTGCTCCCTCCTTCCCCAATCTTCAATAAAAACAGGTGCAACAGGTGGACATGATTGGGGATGTAGACTCGAAACTACCACACCACTGCAACTATCAACAATTTGGAAATAGGTCTTGATCAATGACACATGTTAAAACCAGTGGAAATGTGCATCGGCCATGGGTGGGGGGAGAGGGGGGGTGAAGGGGAAAGTAGGAGCATGAATCATGTAATCATGTTAAAAATGAATATTAATAAACGATTAAAAAATAAAAAACAAACCCCCCCCCAAAAAAAACAGGTGCAACAAATGTAGCAATGGATTGGAATGCTACGAGGTAGACCTAAATACATTTAATGTAATTAAAGGCATCCAAGAGACTAAATATCAGTTTCATTATGACAGTTATAAGATTTTCTTTCATCTGAGAGTCATCAAGTCAACGCTAAAAGGACATTAGAGGGGTTCAGGGTTCAGGGAAGTGACTTTCTCCAAGGTCAAAAAGACAATAAATGTGTCCTCTAGCTCCAAATTCAGTTTTTTCCTCACTGCACCAAAATGTCTCATTATAATGCAATGGAAAGATAGCCATAGAGAGAGTCTAGGGACCTGAGTTCAGGTCCTGGCTGCATCCCTTGCTAACAACTGGACAAATCACTTAATTTCCTCTGCTGCCCTAATTGCCTCATCTATAAAAATGAAGTGAATTGATTGGGCATTCCATCTCCTTCATCCTTGCCTGAAATGCTAATCTTCTTCACCTTTACCTCTGAACCCTCAGCTCTTTTCAAGCATTAGCTTAAGTGCTATCAATCACACAAAGTCTTTCCAGATCTCCTTCCTCCTCACTCCAAGTGCTACAGTCCTCTTCTCCCCCCATCCTCCATCTGTCATTGCTTTGTATTTACTTTATATTAACTATACACACATTAGTATTTTTCCTTTTTGTACTTATACTGAATATGTAAGCTATGCAGTTTTTGTCTTTGTATCCCCAGTATCTAGCAGTGCCTAGCACATAGTAGGCTGTTTTAAAGTAGGCATAGTGCCTATTTTAGTAAAGCACCTGAGTGCCCTAGCATTTGATACTTCTTGAATGGAATCGAATTATTCTTTCCAGTTGGGAACATCTATGCTTTTGATATAGATGTTTGGGTCATTCCTGATAACCAGAACTATTCTTAATGGAGTTGGGGTTTAATGAATCAATCTCTGGAAAGATACGGCTATGACACTTTTACCGTTGGCTGGTCTGACTCTTTAAAAGGACAGCCCCATAAAGCTGAGCTGAGTTGAGCTTGGACAAACAACAGTGCAGTCTATTGTTCCCCACAGGGAAGGACAATACTAAGGTCTACTCTGCCATCCTAACAGGGACATTGTTGCTGGAGAAAAGGGCATTGTGGTCAAATGGAGAAAAGGAGCCGGCACTTCAATGGGGCGAATTGTGTCTGGAGTCATAGAATCCTAGAATGCCCGAGCTAGAAAGGAATTTAGAGATAATTTAAACTGCACCCCCTCCTCATTTTACAGTTGCAGAAAATGAGATCTATAAAGAAGAAATGACTTATCAAAGATCACACAAAAAATGAGAGACTAAGCCATGTCTCCAGACTCCTGATCCAATATTCTTTTGACCACACCAGGTATGGAAGTCATTTAAACCTAAACTCCGAAACCCAAGATCCAAGCAAGGCTGGAATCAAAGACCATAAGGCAGTGTGGTATAGCAGATAAAACACTTTGGTCTGGGATTCCTAGACTGAATCTTGAAATCTTAGGTCCAAACACTGTCTCTATACTTACTAGCTAGGTGCCCCAGGGCAAGTCACTAAAAAAAAAAAAAAAAAAAAAAAAAAAAAAAAGGCTTTGAACCTTTTCCTCCTCCTTAAAGTAGAGAGAGCAAAGAGTTCTTGAAAGGATCGGTGAGATAAAATATATAAAAATCTGAGTAAAATGCCAAACACTTTAGATATCCTCAAGCAAAATTCAACACTTTCTAGGTACCTCATCCTGCTTTCCAAGAGCTGACCAGAAGTTTTCTTCACCCTAACCTGTTCCCACAAATGGTGGCTCCGATAAAAAAAAAATTCAGAAATGGTCTAAAGTCTCTAATAATGCTCTCTAATAATTAGAGAAATGCAAAATCAAAACAGCTCTGAGGTATCACCTCACACATAGCAGATTGGCTAAAATAATAGCAGGGGAGAGTAATGAATGTTGGAGGAGATGTGGCAAAATTGGGACATTAATGCACTGCTGGTGGAGTTGTGAATTGATACAACCATTCTGGATGGCAATTTGGAACTATGCCCAAAGAGTGATAAAAGACTGCCTGCCCTTTGATCCAGTTATACCATTGCTGGATTTATACCCCAAAGAGATCATAAGGAAAAAAACATGTACAAAAATATTTATAGCTGCTCTCTTTGTGGTGGCAAAAAACTGGAAAACGAGAGTATGCTCTTCAATTGGGGAATAGCTGGACAAATTGTGGTATATGCTGGTGATGGAATACTATTGTGCTCAAAGGCATAATAAACTGGAGGAATTCCATGTGAACTGGAAAGACCTCCAGGAATTGATGCAGAGTGAAAGGAGCAGAACCAGGAGAACATTGTACACAGAGTCTGATACACTGTAGTAAAATCGAATGTAAAGGACTTCTGTAAGAGCAGCAATGCAATGACCCAGGACAATTCTGAGGGATTTATGGAAAAGAATGCTGCCCACATTCAGAGGAAGAACTACAGGAATGGACACACAAAAGAAAAACAACTGCTTGAACACATAAGCTCATGTGGACATGGTTTGGGATGTAGACTCTTCCAATAATATGGAAATAGGTCTTGATCAATAACATATGAAGAAACTAGTAGAAATGCACTTAGGCTATGGGGAGATTGGTGGGGAGAGAGCAAGAAGATGAATCATGTAACCATGGAAAAAATGTTTCTAAAAAATTAAAAAATTAAATTAAAAACAAATAAACAAATAAATAAAGTGGAAAAGACCATGTAGATCAGGTAATACAATCTCTTCTTTAAAAAAAATAAACAAAAAACATACATACCTTCCATTTCAGAATCAGTACTATGTATTGGTTCCAAGGCAGAAGAGTGGTAAGGGCAATGAGGCAAAGAGAGTTGCCCAGGGTCATAGAGTTAGGAAATGCCTGCAGTCTGTTTTGAACTCAGGACCTCCCTCTCTGGTTCTGACTCTTAACCTGATCCCTTCTTTACTTTAAGAAAACACATCCAGATAAGTGAAATGGCTTTACCCAATTAGCTGTTGTCAGAGCTGGGACTAGGCCCAGGTATCATCCTCTTTTGCACCATCACCATTTAACAAGCTTATCTTTTCCTTGAAACAATTCAAGAACAGGAAGATCTTTCCAGTTTCTCTGGCTTTTAGACTCAGAAGTTTTCTTTTATTTCATTAACTGGACTGCTGCCCAAAGCCTAAATTGGCAGATTGTACGATGTCATCCCAGTTCTTCCAGTGGCAAAGCAGAATTTCTAAGGAAAGGAGAAAGTTGTCTCAAAGGGATGGGCTGAGAACCGCCACCCAGAGGTAAAGAACCAAGGCAGAAATATGTTGAAAGCATGACAAGGTGATTACGTTGATCTCGATTCCGGGGAGAAAGAAGTGAGTCACATTGCAGGCTAGGAGATTTTTCCGGGACAATCCATGATTCCGAAAAATCACTTGTCTATTAAATTAAGTTTTTTAACAAAGTTATCCCAAAGTGATGAAAGGTCCCACTTAGAGAAAGCAGCAGAGTGCAGAGCCCTGGCGGGAATCCCGAAGTTAATTTCCACAGGCCCTCTAGGCTCCATCCCTTCCTCCCCAGGAAGATTCCTTCCCCTCGATCCCCACCCAGCCCAAGAGATCCTCCCCTCTGCTGGGACCCAGGCCCCTTCCCGCCCCGCCCAGCCGAGCTGCCACTCCCCGCCCAGTCCCTGGGCCCGTGCCGGGCGCTGTCACTCACCGAAGAAGGAATCGCTCACTGGCAACTTCTCCTAAGCTGAGGACCAGGGGTGCGAGCCAGGCCGGGCCGGGACCGCACGCCGCTTTTCTGCGGCCAGAGTCGGGGCAGTCCCTGTGTCCACGCCCCTGGCTCCGCGCGCGGAGCCGGAGCGGGCGCCGGAGCCGCAGCTGCCCTATGGAGACGCTGGGGAGCAACAGCAGTTGTGCGAACGGTGCGACCGGGATACGGCCCAGGGAGGAGGGAGAGAGACCGGGAGGTCTGGGTGCTGGATTTGGGAGTAGAATTGGAGGAGGGAAGGATGGCTTTAAAGAGACGCTGACCCCTCTCTACCTTAGCGCCCCATCTCTCTCGCGTCTCCCCAAGCCAGGTTTTCTTATAATCTGGGGGAAGGAGCCGTACAGTTTATGAACTCAGGCCACCCACTAAGGAGCGTGGAAGGGTCGGGATCTGGCTCCCTGGGCACGACTCCCAGATCCTAGGATTTCGAGTATCAATAAGTCAGTCCATAAGTATTCATTAAGCACTTCCTATGGAAGCTGGAGGAGTGGAGAGAGGCAAAACACGGTTCTTGCCCTCAAGGAGCTCACGTTCCAATGAGGGAGACCACAAGCTAACCATCCTGTCCATTCAAGATCTAGACTGCGTAAATGGAAGGCAATCTCAGAGGTATAAGCAGCAGGTAATGAATGCTGGGAAAGGCCCCCTGCAAAAGGCTGCATGTGAGCGGGAGTGTTGAAAGAAACCCGGGGAGCCGAGAGGCCAAGGTGAGGCGCAAAGCATTCCAGGCTTGGGGAACAGCTAATGAAAGGTAGGAAGTTAGGAAATGAGCCTGTGTTCTAGAAAGAACAGCAAGTAGAACAATATCACCGGACCATAATGTGTATCACGGAAGGGAATAAAGTATAAGAAGACAAGAAAGGTAGGGAAGGGCTTTAAAAAGCAAACTGAGGAGTATCTGACCCAGGGGTAATAGGGATGCCCTTGGAGTGAAATGTGTTAGGATTTACATGATCAGAAGTCATGGAGTTCAAGCCCTTTATTTCACATGTGGTAACTGAGGCTAAGAAAAGGGTAAGCAACTTGCCCATGGTCGCACAGGTAGGATTCAACCCCACATGCTTGGATCAGAGAGAAGCTAGGAACCCAGTTCAGTCCCCCAACTACAGACTCTCAGAGCTGGACCCCCTTGGAGACTATCTAGTCCAGTCCGGTCAGACTCAAGCAGATCTGGAGGCCACTGTAGGTCAGGATTCCTGCAGGCCACAAATTGACTTAATTTTAAAATGTGGTATTACCTATGTTTGGTTGAAGTTTTATTTATTTTGTTCACTATTTCTCAGGCCACACTTGGAAGTATTGTGAACAATGGATCTATCAATTTTTTAGTTGTTTTTCAGTCATGTCCAATTCTTTGTGTCACCATTTGGGTTTTCTTGGCATATAGACTAGAACGCTTTACCATTTCTTTCTCCAGTTCATTTTACAAATGAGGAACTAAGGCAAAGAGAGTTGTGACTTGCCTAGGGTCATACAGCTAGTAAGGGTCTGAGGCGGGATTTGAACTTAGGAAGATGAGTCTTCCTGACTCCCCACCCAGCATGCTATCTGATGTTCCACTTAGCTGGCCTATATACTTAATCAGGAAACATTTATTAAGCACCTACTGTCTGCCAGGTTTAGTGCCAAGCACTGAAGATACAAAAAGATGCTTGCAATCTAGTGGGGACAGCAGGTAGCCCACCTTTGATACTTCGGATCTAGTCCAAGCCCTCATTTTACACAGAAGGAAACTAAATTATTTTGGAATTTCATTTAATTTTGTCTTTAGCCCTCTTCCAGGCCTTTTGTCTTTATGAGAGAACTAGGTCAAATTATTCATCTTAAGTGAATAAAAAAGCATTTATTATGTGCTAAGCCCTTGCTGAGTGCTGGAGAAACAAATTCAAGGCCATCTTGACCCCTGAGGAACTTAAATGCTTTTTTTTTAAACTCTTACCTTTCATCTTAGAATCAATACTGTGTATTAGTTCCAGGGTAGAAGAGTAGTTATGTCTAAGCAGTGGAGGTTAAGTGACTTGCCTAAGGTCATAAAGCTATGAAGTGTCTGAGATCAGATTTGAACTTAGGTCTTCCCAACTCCAGGCCTGGCACTCTAACCACTGTGCCATATAGCTGCCCCTATACTGCTTCTAAAAGGGAACAGAATTCCCGGTCAGGCTTAGATGCCTCTTATACCTTTTGGCTCATTCCACCAAAAACTTTTGTGCTATATGGCTCTAGACACACTTGAGAGAGACCTGGAAACACATAAAGGAACATGCCAAGCTTGCTATAGATCCCAGGTCTCAGTCAATTTAGTTTCTTAGCTTGCTTCCCTCAGCCCTTGGGCTCTTGCTCACTTCCTCAACACTAGGAACTCCCCAAATTTCTATCTCTTAAAAGGGGGGGGGGTGTAAGGGTTAGTAACTCAGATGATTTGTCAAGAAATGGAGACTGAACTAACACGGAGGGTTTGGGAAGGGAGCCAGCCTGGATTCAGAGAGACCTGAATCCAAGTAGGACCTGAGACTTACATCACTTAACCCTTCAGTGCCTCCTAATAACTCTAAAAGCAGTTGCTGATTAGGGTTAGAAAAGGAAGTTTCTTCACAGAGTGGGAATTTTTTGACACCAATGAAAGCACAGATTGAGACCAAAAAAAAAATTTTATATATATATATTAAAGTAAGGGTTAAACATAATGATCCCAGATGCTGTTGAAGAGGAAAAGTATGGTATCTCAGAAAAACCAGTAGACTAGACATTAGAAGGCCAAGGTTCATGTCCTAGATCCACCATTAGAAATAATAACAAAAGCTCACATTTGTTTGTTCTTTGAACTTTAAGGTTTTCAAGTCTTTTACATATGTTAGCTCACTTGATCCTTTCAAAAATCCTTAGAGACAAGTATCATAAATCATACCTTTACAAAGAGAAACTGAAGGTCAGAGAGATAACATTTTGCCTAAAAGAGTATAAATGTCAGATCCAAAACTTGAACTCAGGTCTTTCTGATATTGTCAAATTGATGTTGCTAAGAGACCCAATGGATAGAGTGCAAGACTGGCAGTCAGGAAGACTCCTCCTCCTGAATTCAAATCTGGCCTAAGACACTTACAGGCTATGGGACCCTGGGCAGGTCACTTAACCCTATTTGCCTCAGTTTTCTCATCTGCAAAAAGAAATGGGGAAGGAAATGGCAAACCTCTCCAGTATCTTTACCAAGAAAACTCCAAATGGGGTCATGAGAATTGGACACAACTGAACAATAACAACAAATTCATGATAACAATTGAAATTTATATAGAATTTTATGGTTTGCAGATTTCTTTTTGTATTTCTTTTCATATCAACCTGTGAGTTATAGATGAAGAAATTGAGGCTCAGATAGTTAATAACTTGCCCAAAGCCTAATTGCTGGTAAATGACAAAGATTCCAGCCCAAGTGTTTTTTTGCTCTTAATCACAACCTCTCTAGGCTTATCTTATTTGCAAAATGATTAAACTGGGTGAGCTCTATAATTCTTCCCCATGCTGACATTCTAGAATCTTTAGTCCATTCCAGCTCTGAAACTGTGATTCGGTGATTCCATAAATGTCTACCATCAAAATGGCAGCTAAACTTTACATGGAGGGAAACAATGGATCCACCATTTCCATTTCCCACCTTAAGGAATTTCTACCAAATAATCTTCTGACTCTTGACTGATACTGGAGTTTGAGTCCTTGGAAGAGTTGGCCTAAAGTTGTAGTTTGGTGTGGAATTTAACCTAAAATTCCTTGAGTTTTCTTGGGATTCTAAGACCTTGAGCCTTATGTCCTCAGAGTCAGAATCAGCCTTAGCAACATTTAGAGGGAATAGGAGAGCATGGGCAGGGGACCATGCTAATACCACAGTGTTCACCTTTTGGAACTTGTTGCACTGTGGGTAATTGGCTTAATGAAAATCTCTCTTATCCAGAATTTCTTCATTTTAATCTAATCAAAATAGATGCAGCCAGAGTGACCCTAAGTAAATATTAGCCTGACCTTGAGAATCCTAGGATATCAGAATTGGAAGAGTCTTCAGGGATCATCCAATTCTACCTCTCATTTGGTGTAGAAATTCCCACTTTAGCATTTCCAACAAGTGGCAATCCAGTTTCAGCTTGAACACCACAAGTGAAAAGGACTCCCAAGGCAGCACAGTCCATGTTTGTACAGCTTCAATTGCTAGAAAGTTCTTTCTTATATGAAGCCAAAAATCCATCTCCCATCAACTGTCACCCACTACCTTCAGCTGTGCCAGACTGAATACATTGATTGCATGTCCTCATACCCACCCATCCTTATTCTCTTTTCTTCCTATGTCCTGGTTCCCACAAGAATTATTGGGCATTTATCCTATCTCTCCATCTCTTTTCTCCTGTACCCACCATGCCTCATCCTCTGATCTTTTTCCTTGCTGTTCCATAAAATTCATATTTATTACTCTCCATACAAGTCATCTGACATCCATCCTGATCTCCATATATATCCCTATATGCTGATATCTATCATATCTCTAGCGCTTTAGAGTATTGGATTTGAAAGACCTGAGTTTGCATCCAGCCTCATTTACTTATTATTTTTGTGATCTTGGTGAAGTCACTTAAGCCTTTCTCAATCTCATTAGTCTCAATTTCATATAAAATGGGCATTACCTTACAAGGGTGCATGGAATTTAAATGAAATGTGTGTCAAGTGTTTTGCAAGCTTTGAAGTGTAATAGGAATGTTCATTTTTATTTTTAACATCCATCTTTATCTCCCTGTGTGTTCCTGTGCTCCAGCATTCCTCCCCTTTACTTGCTTGTTCCCTTCCATCCAGCTTCTTTCCTCTCTGTATGCATCCCTCAATCTACTCTCATCATTTGTACCTGCTCTCCAGTATCCTTCATCATTCTATTGTGTCTCTATACCTCATAGTTTTCCTCATCCTCATATGTACCTGTCCTCCATCATCCATCCTCACAGACATCTATCCTCCAACATTCATCCTCATTCCTCTACGTATATCTCTCCTACATTCCTCCTTTCCCTTCCATTTGTCCTTCTCCCCAACATCCTATTTGTCCCTTTTTTTCTATATTTGTCCAACAGTATCCAACTTAATCTCATATCTGTTCCATCAGAATTTCTTTCCACCTCCATCCATCCTCATCTCTGTTCCTATCATTCGACAGATCTTATCTTTCTGCCTGTCGCTGTCCATCCTCATTCCTCATCCATTTGTTTCCTAGCATCCATCTTTATCTTCCAGTTACTTGATATCCATTCTCATTTTGCTTTCTGACCCTATCAACTAACATTTATTCTATTCCCTTGAAAAAGAGTTCCTGGCCAGCATGGGAGTTTGGAGTGTAGAATTTATGGAGTCCTCTCCAAATCTGCATGTTAAGATTAAGGCCTGGGAAGCTTTCAAGCCTGTAAAGACAGTCAGTTATTTAGGATGTGAGTTGGCTATCTACAACTTAGCTGAAGCACAGGGAGTGAGAGGTTTGGTTGTCCAGACCTGATTGTTCATCTTTTGCAGAGGATTCCTGGTAAGGAAAATCCCTCTACCAAGAAAGATCATGAACTATTCTGCAACTTAGAGTCTTAAGAGAGTTGTGTTGGGCACTCAGATCTTGAATTACTTGCCTAGGATAACAAAGCCAGTACGAATCAGAGGTAGAATTTGAAACCAGATCATCCTGTTTTTAAGACTAACCTTCTATTAGCTACTATTTGATGAAATCTTCAGACTGAGAAGAAACTGATTATAGAGGAAGCTGGTGACACAGTCAAGAAGATCTGAGATCAGATGTGACCTCGGGCACTAGCTTTGTAATTCTAGGCAAGTCATTTAAGCTCTGGTTACCTCAGTTACCTCTTTTGTAATCCTGGGATAATAGCACTTACCTTGCAAGATTGTTTTGAGGATCAAACGAGATATTTATAAAGCACTTAGCACAGTATCTGGTACATAATAGGTGTCAAATAAATGCTCATTTCCTTCCCTTTCCCTTAAAAAGATGGCCATACTGCTAGACAGACCAAAATTAATTTGACCTTACACCCCAAATCCTTGCTTTCCTATGGGAAAAAGCTTCTCTGGCTTTTTTGCTTGACTTCATTGGAAATTCAAAGGGACAACGGCTAGCTCACTCATTTACAGAGTCATAGAACTTGGGAGTTGGACTGGACTTTATAGGCCATCTTGGTCAAACTGACCCTGAGCAAAAATCTGCTCTCCAGTATTCCTAACAAGTGACCAAGCCCTTATTTGACAGCCTACAGTGATGGCAACCCATTCTCTTAGCTCTAGTTCTTATTAATAATAGTCAACATTTGCATAGAATTTTAAGGTTTGAAAAACACTTTACACATATTATCTCATTTTATCCTCCCATCCCAGGGTGGTAGGTATTATTATTATTCCTACTTTTAAAAGGAGGAAACTGAGGCAGGCAGAGGTTAAATGACTTACTCTGGGTCCGACAGTTGGTAAGTGATTAGAAAGGTCTTCCTTAGATCCATTGGATATCTGCTCTTCTGTAATTTATACCCTTTATTCCAAGTCATGATCTCTAGGGCCACACAGAACAAGTTTAATCTTTCTACATGATAAATCTTCAGATATCTGAAGATGGTTAATGTGGTCTTCTTGGTGTATCTGCTTCTCTGGACTAAATAGCCTTGGTTCCTTCAACCGAATGGTGTACAACCTGGACTCCAGTACCCAACCAAACTGATTACCTTCCTGAAATATACTTCAGCTGTTAATGTTCTTCCTGAGATGCTGGCCATAAGAACTTTTTTTTTTCTGGGTCGCCCTATCTCACCAAGGCTGGAAGTGTCCAACCCGCTACTGCATCCTTGACCTGTTCTGTTGCTGACCTGGACTAACCAAGAATCAAGCCTCCTCAGGCATTCTGGCAGCTTCCTCCTCCTATTAGTGCTGGACTTAGCACAGATACCAAATCCACCTTAGCCCATCTGCAGCTCAGAACTCCTGTGCTCAAAAAATTTACCAATTTCTACCTTCCTGTATCAGAGATTACAGGTGTGAGCCCCCGTGTCTGTCTCATCGATTAGTCAATTAGCATTATTAAGAGCTTGATATAACAGGCACTGGAGAAGGAAAAAAAGGAGGGGAGGCAGGAAACAGGTCCTACTCCGAAGGAAGTCATAGTCTATACAAATAACTGTACAAACAAAAGGATAAGGTGGGAGTGATCTTAGAGAGAAGGTACTATGATTGTTGAGAAGTAGGTCAGGCTTCTTGTAGAAGGTGGGACTTAAGCTGTGACTTGAAAAAAGTCAGGGAAGCCAGGAGGTGAAGATGATGAGAGACAGAGTTCTAAGGATGGGGAAGAACCAGTGAAAATGCCAGGAGTCAAGAGTGCAAAGAACAAAGGCTGGTGTCACTAGATCCCAGAGTTCTTGCGGGAGTAGTGGGGGTTGGGTGGGTAAAGTTGGAGAAGACTGGAAAAGTAGATAGGAGAAATGTTATGGAGGACTTTAACAGTCCAACAGAGGATTTTATATTTAATCCTGGAAGGTAACTGGGAGCCCTTGAAGTGATAACGGTCAGACCCACATTTTAAGAACATCAATTTAATGACTGAATGGAAAATGAATTAAAGTGGAGTGAACTTGGGCACAGAGAAATAAACCAGAAAAGTCTATTAAAATAGTCCAGGGCGGGGGGGTGGGGGGGAACTGGATGGCTCAGTGGATTGAGAGCCAGGCCTAGAGACCAGAGGTCCTAGGTTCGAATCTGGTCTCAGACACTTCCTAGCTGTGTGACCCTGGGCAAGTCACTTAACCCCCATTGCCTAGCCCTGTAACAAATTTTTAAAAATTAATATAGAAAGATATGTATATATATATAAGATATTAGGGTTTAAAAAAAATAAAAACTCAAAAAAAATTTTTAAATAGTCCAGGAGGAACTAGATGTGTCTGTGGATAGAAAGCCAGACTTAAAGACTGGGGATCCTGGGTTCAAATCTGGCCTGAGACCCTTCCTAGCTGTGTGACTGTGGGCAAGTCATTTAATCCCCATTGCCTAGCCCTTACCATCCTTCTGCTTTAGAACAAACACACAGTATTGATTCTAAGACAGAAGGTAAGGGTTAAAAAAAAGACAATAGCAGAGGAGTGAGGTGATGAGGGCCTTCACCAAGGTTGTTGTGATGTCAGAGGAAAGTAGGAAGCATAAAAGAAAGATACTACTTTGGGGGTAAGGTGGGGAGCTCACAGGTGGCAGAGCTGGAGGGGAGCAAAGTGCTCAGGCCACTCCCCTCCCCCTCTCTACACTCAGTGAGGACATTTTTCACTTCACCCATCCAGCAGCCCAATGGGAGTACTTTCTCCCTCCCCTGTGAGGGGTAAGGGGGCAGGGGGGCACCTGGCACTCAGCGTGGGGGAGGGTGATGGCATGCAGTCTCTTGAGGGGGAACACAGGCACCTCACTGGAGGGGGCACTCCATCTCTAAAAGGTTTGCCATCACTGCCCTAGATCTTTTTTTTTTTTTTAACTATTATCTCTATAGTCTGGTACTTGTACAGTTGGTTATTTGAATCCCAATGAAAGGCTTAACTTTTATCATGCTTAAGTTTCATCTGATTTGACTCATCATTCTAACCTGTCAAAATGTTGGGATCTGTATTTTGTCATCCAATGTGTTTGTTATTCTTTCTAGCTTTGTGCCATTCACTAATTTGACAAGCATGAACCCATGTCTTCATTTAAGTTATTTTTTTTTTAAAGTATTAAACAGGGAATAGGCAGAGATGAATACTCTAAGACTCTCTACTGGTGACCACCCTCCGGGTTTTCTGGATCCAGTTATTCAATTAACTTTACATACACCTAACTATACTATCATGCAGAATACATTTCTCAATCTTGTCTACAAAAATGCAAGGTGTTCCCAAAATCTTAATACAATTTTCAGTTGTTGAAGCTTAAAACTGAACTAAGATTTTGGGGACCTCCTGTTTGAGGAAAAACTTTGGCAAATGCTCCATTGAACTTTGAGTATGTCTGTGATTGTAAGGGTTCCATGAGCACTGACTCTAAATATGCCTTAATTCTAATATAGATATTATATATATATTATATATTATCTATCAATAATAGATAATGTCTTAGAGAATATGGCCAAAGATGGTTCTGTCCCTAATCTTATGACTAGGTTTCACCATATTGCCAAAAGTTTCTATGGAAAACAAAAAATATCAAAAACCTAGATACTGTATTACTATCTCAGATTTCAATTTCCTCTCCACCATTTTTCTAGTTTACCTAATCTCAGAATTGCTTTCCTATATCAAAGAATCAGTAACAAAATATAATTGATTACGTTGTTCCATTATTATTCATTCATCTGTCCTGAATAATAGTCACAGCCTTTAAATTAGTGGTCATTGAAGACAACCAATCAATCTCCCTACCATTATGTTCCTTGGTGAATCTCTTAATGATTATGTCTTCCTTTTCTAAGTCTTCTCCAAGTCTTTTTAATAATATATTCTAGAGAGGCAGCTGAAGATGACTAGATGATGAGGTGCTGAGGTCTAGAAATAAGGGGTCCTGGGTTCAAATGTGACCTCAAGACACTTCCTAGGTATGTGACCCTGGGCAAGTCACTTAACCCTCATTTCCTATCCCTTACCACTCTTCTGCCTTGGAACCAATATGTAGTATTGATTCTAAGACCGAAGGTAAGGGTTTCAAAAGATCAACATCAGGATCTCTGGTTTGAAAATCAGACTTGTCAGCGGGCTGGTTTTATGTCTGAACATACCAATCTCAGTATTCTTTTAAGTACCTTATTATTTTTTTATTCAAGTAGCAAGTATTAGCTCTTCTATTTCCCTAATTGAACAAACTGAAAAAGAAAAGAATTCTTCAATACATTACTGCATAAATCATCAAAACACATTTCCACATTAGACGTTTCTAAAAATGTATTTTTGGAATTTAAAATTCTGAATTTTAAGTTTCATAAGCTGAGTGATGAATTTCATCTGCATTCTTTTGGACTAACATTTCTTCACTGTATTGATTAGAGTTCCAAAGTCTTTCAAAGTTGTTTTTCCCTAAATACTTGAACACATGGGTTAATTCGGACATGATTAGGATGTAGACTCTTAATGGCCACCCTAGAACAATTGTCAATAATATGGAAATAGGTCTGGATCGATGACACGGGAAGAAACCAGTGGAAATGTGTGTTGCCTACGGGTGGGGGGGGGGAGTGTAGGGGGAGAGAGAGCAAGTACATGAATCACGTAACCATGGAAAAATTTTTTCTAAAAAATAAAAAAATGTAAAAATGTAAAAAAAAGTTGTTTTTCCCTAAAAAGTTGTTAGCATTGTATACATTTTTCTCCTCATTCTGCTCACGTTAGACCAGCTCATACAAGATTTCTCAGGGTTTTTTTTTTAATCATACTGTCTATTTCAGCATTTATATCACAAGAATTCCATTATATTCATTTTTCTTAATTTGTTTAGCCATTGCCTAATCAGTGGACATACCTTTAGTTTCCAGTTTGGGGCTACTATGAAATGAACTACTATAAATATTTGTGTTCATATAAATCCTTTTCTTCTCTCTTTGATCTCTCTGGAGCATAGGCAAATCCATAGTGGTACAGTTAGGTTAGGTCAGAGGGTCTAAACTGCTTAGTTGGTTGGTCTTCCTCCACAAGTCCCCTCCCCACCTCAATCCATCCTGCACTCAGCTGTCAGTGATCTTCCCATAGTGTTCCTCTAGTGAACTCCTCTGTCTATGGCACCGGGGTTTATTGTGAATGTATGTACATACTTGCTAAGCTCCATTGGCTCTCTGTCTCCTCTGGACTCAAATATAAATTCTCTGTTTGGTTTTTAAAACCCTTCCTGACTTTTCCTCTTCCTACCTCTCCAGTCTTCTTACACTATACTTCCCCAGTCTGGAAGTAACACTGGTCTCCTTGCCGTTCCTTGTACTTGATTCTCCAGCTCCTGACTCCGGGCATTTTTCTAGGATCCCACCACCATCACCATGCCTAAAACTCTGTCCCTCCTCATCTCTGCCTCTTGACTTCTCTAGTTTCCTTCAAGTCCCAGTTAAAATCCTACCTATCATCCAAAGGAAGCCCTTTCTATTCCTCCTTAATTCCAATGTCTTCTCTCTGCTGATTCTTTTTTTCTTCTTTTAACCCATACCTTCCTAGAATTATTACTCAGACAGAAGAGTCTAAGGGCAAGGCAATGAGTTAAGTGACTTGCTCAGGGTCACAGCTATCCTCTGCTGATTCTTTACAAAGTTTTCCTGCATATACCTTGTTTGTACTGTTTGTTGTTTGCATGTTGTCTCCCTCATTAGATTGTGAGCTATTCAAGGGCAGGAATTGTCCTTTGCCTTTATTCTTATCCTCAGTGCTTAGCTCAATGACTGGCACGTAGTAAGTGCCTAAGAAATGTTTTTTGACTCACTGACTGACACAGTTCCAAATTGCTTTCCAGAATGACAGGCCCATTCTCCACCAACAGTACTTGTTTAGTATGCTTGCTTTCATGCAGTCGGTCCAGTGTCTGTCATTTTTCTTATTAGTTATCTTTGCCAACCTGATGGGCATGAGGAAGAACTTTAGGTTTATTTTAATTACATTTCTCTAATTATTAGTGATTTGGAAAGCATTTTCCATATGGCTGTTCATAACTTGCATTTTTTTCTTTGAAAAATACTTGCACCCTTTCTCCATTTATACATTGGAGAATGTATAAGAGATTATATTATAAAATAGATATATACATATATATAGTGTGAGGTATCTTATAAATTTAAACCAATTACTTGCTTAACATTTGAATAAGAGACCTTCATCAGAGAAACTTGCTGCAGAGATTTTATATGCAAGTTTCCTGTTTCCCTTCTAATTTTAACTGCATTAGATTTGTTGGTATAAAACTTGTTAAATTTTATGTAATCAAAATAGTTCCTTTTTATCTCCTGTGAACTTTTCCATCACTGGTTTAATTATGAACTCCTACCTTACCCATACATCTCTTTCTTCTCTAATTTGTTTATGATAGACCCACTTCAGATTTAACTTAGTAAACATGCAGTATATATGTAAATATATATGTATCTTAATGTATATATCCAGCATGAAGTGTTAGTCTATTCCTAATTTCCATGAGACTGCTTTCCAGTTTTCTGAGCTTTTGTCAAATATGACAAAATTTTGCAAATATGACTTTACCTGAACTAATTGGGATCTTTGGGTTTATCAGACTTCATGCTTTTACTGTGTTTATTTCTGTATATTGTGTACCTAATAACCAACACCAAATTATTTTAATGAACACTGCTTTGTAGTGCAATTTGAGAAATGTTACTGATGGACTACATAGACCCTATATAGACTCTTTCTCTCTCTCTCCTCTATCAAACATTGGTTACAGGCTCCTTTTATTATTATAAATTTCAATATTCTTTTTTCTGTTTTATATTTGTTTCTTTGTTTGCCTCGTTAAAGTTCCCAGCTATCTCCCTCTCTCCCTAGCCTTCCCACACTAAATAAAGTATCATTTGACTATATATATAAATATATATATGTATGTGTATATGTAAAACTATGCCTTGCATTTTTCTATTTATCATTTCTTTCTCTGGAGGTGAGCATTTGCAATTATTCTTCAAACAATATTTGTTGCAGTATATATAAAGTTCTCTTAATTTTGCTCATTTCACTCCATAATTTCATGTAGGTCTTTCCATTTTTTAAATTAAATTGCTCATCATTTCTTACTATGCATAATCCAATATTCATTTTTTTAAAAAAACTCTTATCTTTTGCCTTAGAATCAAAACTGAGTATTGGATCCAAGGCAGAAGAATGTAAGGGGTAGGCAATGAGGATTGAGTGACTTGCCCAGGATCACACAGTGAGGAAGTGTCTGGGGCTAGATTGGACCCAGGACCTTCTGTCTCCAGTTCTGGCTCTCAATCCACCAGGCGACCCAGCTTCCCCTTCGTAATCTCGATATTCTTAAGGAACATGGACATGTAAACAGTGTCTAAGTAATTGTTTCTCTTTCAATACCCATTTAGGCTCCCTGATCACCTTGTATTGCTACTCCCAACAAGTCCTCTGCCAGATTGTCAATGACTTTGAACCTGACAGCTCAAACAACATCACACTGAGCAGTTGGCAAAAGAGGGCCAACAAGAACTATGGCTTCTTCATTGGAGTGGGCCTGGCTATTCTCTCCAGCTTCCTCATTGGCAGCAGCGTCATCCTTAAGAAGAAGGGCCTCGTTCGGCTGGTAGACAAGGGCGCCACTCGAGCTGGTAGGACTGCGGCTTATTGGGGAAGGATGGGGAGCTTGAGCTTTGAATCACTAATGACATCCATTCCAACCAGTTGTGTAGGCAGCTCGGGTCTTAGCAGCAGGAGGGTTATGTCAGTCAAACAAACTTCTGTAAACTTAATCAACAATCAGATCTTCAATTTGCTTTCCAGGGTCAAATCTTCTTATTTTATGCCACTGTAACATCCATAACAGGTTGGGTCAGTAAGACAGATAGCTTACCATTATTTCACTTCCCTTTTCTCCAGAAAGTGCCCAAAGAGCAGGTCAATTCCTATGTCACCAGCAAAATGCCCATTTTTCCCTGGCAGGGAAGTTATCCCAGATGAAAGGTTGGGTTGACAAATGTGACATTCCCAGCCCAGAGTCATAGGTTTTTTTCCAAGGCAGGAAACCTATTTGATTTAATTCCAGTTTTTACAGTTTCATTTCATAGTCTTTTGATATCTCTATTTTGGCAGTGGGGGTAGAAGTCCCTTTGCAGTAAAAATTATTATTATGGTGATTTATTCAGGCTTTCTCTTGAAGAATCAATTCTGGAAGCCTTATGTGTTCCCTCTCTTCGACTGAGTGCATCCTAATTTCCTTAACTTTCTTTTTCTTTCCTTTCCTAGTGGATGGAGGTTTCGGCTATCTCTTGGATAAAATGTGGTGGGCTGGATTTCTCACCAGTAAGTAGATCATTTCCACTAATGATCATGTAAAGGAGGTGATGGGAGAATGGAGGGACCAATTTCCATCCTGTTATACTTAGATCCAGCAAACTGTAGTCTAAATGGAATCACTTTGCATCTGTTTTTAGCTATCTTTTACCCCAGATAAATTTTTTTTTACCAGCAAAACTTTGATGAGTTCAGATTGTATGAATCATTTTCTATCCCAAAACAAATTCTGACACCAGGATTTGGAGAGCTACTCTTAGTTGGAAGTTTGATATGGAAGGGTAATTAGAATATGAAACATAGAAACTTGACAGAACCTTAGAAAACAAAGGATAGAATGCTAGAGTTGGGAACGATTTTTAGAGATCATCTAGTCCAATCCCTCAGCCAACCCTGAGACCATCTTGCCATTCAATGCTGCTAATAGGAAAAGAGCAAAACTGGAATCTCTCAAGACTTTACTATGTCCATAATAGGTTTATTTTTTGGTTTTTGTAGGGTTGAATTAATCTGCCTAAACTTCTAGATGATACACATCTTTCTTGTCCTTCCTACTTCCAAACCATTCTTTCTGTCTGCTATACTCTGACGTTATACTTAGTCAAGAAAAGTCAAATCAAGACAACCAGCATTCATTAAGGGTCTATTATGTGCCAGGCTCTGTGCTAAGCACTGGGTTAAAAAAAAAGAGGGGGGGGGACAATGAGCTCACAGTCTAATGGGAGAGAAAACATCCCAACAACTATGTATGAACTATATATATGACAAATACACACATATACATTATTCACACAGATCTATATGTATATATTAGATATATGTATATTTTTTCATCATAGGACTGTGGAAAAGAAAATTCTGTGTAAATTGTAAAGCACTGTAGAAATATGAACAATTATTACCAATTCTCATGGGAAAGATATTTAAGTAAAGCAAAGATCTTGGGGCTCGAGATGAGCAAAGAGCACTGGATTTGTAGCCAGAGATCTTGGGTTTTAATCCCAGCTCTCTGTCACTGCCACCATACCCAATGATGTTTGCTGAGTGATTTCCCTTCTTTCAGCCCAAGTTTCTTACTCTATGAAATGAGGCATTTGGACAAGCTGATCTCTAAGTTTCCTTCCAGCCCTAAGTCTGTAAGAAGCCAAGGCTTTTCTTCATCAATAGTAACCCTTTCTAGTGCTTACCTTTTAAAACTACTTTGGTGACCAAAGTTCCTTGAGTCCTGAGGAAGTGACCTTCATGTAGACCTTCACCTAAGTACAGATGGGACGTGGGTCATCCATTGGACTTCTCCCTCTTATGCTTGCCTATGAACTTGGTCATCGAGCATTTATTAACTGCTTACAGTGTGCCAGGTACTATGCTAAGTGCTGAGGAAATAAAGGCAAAAATACAGCTCCTGGCCTCAAGGAGATCATATTCTGATGAGATAGATAGATAGACCATATAAAAACAACTCTACCTACAGGATTTTAGATATAGATCTAGGCATACATAAGGAGACAGGCAGGCAGGCAGGCAGACAGGCAGATAGATAGATAGACAGACAGACAGACAGACAGACAGACAGACAGACAGACAGATAGATAGATAGATAGATAGATAGATAGACAGACAGATGGTGAAAGGGTGGGTGGGTGGATGGATGGATAGATAGAAAGAAAGGTGGTAGAACCTTGTTAAATCAGCTGGGGTTATAGGGAAAGTTTTAGATCTCTGTAACTTCAATAACAAATTATTTCTCCTTCTCCTCTTCTTGTTTACTAGTGGGTCTAGGTGAAGCTGCCAACTTTGGGGCCTATGTATTTGCTCCTGCGACGGTGGTCACTCCACTGGGAGCCCTGAGTGTGCTTATCAGGTATTAATAAATACCTTGCTAGTTTGTTTGCTTTTTTTCCACTTGTGGCTTATTATTGCATGTATTTGGATGAGGCTCTTCCAGAACCACCGAGTGGGGCTGAATGGACTTTATATGCCAAGAATGTGCCTTAGCCTCAGTTTCCCCAGAAAGAGGTGCTGCTTAACACTCTGTAACAGAGAACAGTAAAAAGAACCTTGGTTTTGGAGTCATGGAAGATAGGCTTAAACAATGTCTCTGCTGCTTCTAGGCTGGACAACACTAAGCAGGTCATTTACCTCTCTGGTCATAAGTTTCTTTCCTTTTAAAACCAAGACATTGGATTAGACCATGGATTTCTAGCCATGTTTGTGTCACTGCTCTTTTTGGCAGACTGTTGTTTATAAATTAATGAAGGAAATTATCAAATTCAGTTAGGTGTTAGTGAAAATAAAGATGTAAATTTTTTCTTATCCAAGTTCATGGATCCCCTGAAACCTATGAAAATTATATTATAAATCTGTCTTCTAAAACCACAGACTCCTAGATTAATAACTCCTGGATTAGATGATTCCTAAGGTCTCTTCCATCTCCAAGCCCTGTCTCTTAATGCAGTCTGGCAAATAAAATTTAAATTTGACCAGATCAAATAGTTGACATAAGTAGAGTGCCCAGTCAATGTTTGCTACATATCAGTGTTTTGCAAGCCTACCTTCATGGGTAGAGGTGACTGTAGTTATAAAAATATTCAAACCAGCTTTTCTAATCGTCAGCATCTGTGGTTACTGTTCTCAGGCAAGTCGCATTTTCTTTTTTTTTCTTTTTTAAACACCTTTACCTGCCATCTTCGAATCAATACTCTATATTGGCTCCAAAGCAGAAGGATGGTAAGGGCTAGGTAATGAGGGTTAAATGACTTGCCCAGAGTATCAGAGTGTCTGAGATCAGATCTGAACCCAGGACTTTCCATCTCTAGGCCTGGCTCTCAATTCACTGAGCCACCCAGCTGCTGCCTACATGTTCTATTGGGGGATTAAATGGTTTGATATAGTTTTCCTTTTGGAAGACTAGGCTTACCCCTAATGTTTCCCTTTTTTAAGGCCTCTTCAAAGGCAATAAATGACATAAGCTGTGTTCTAACAACTTTGTCTCCCTTCTCTGTGTGTAGTGCAATATTATCATCTTACTTTCTGGGAGAGCGACTGAACTTGTTAGGCAAGTTGGGCTGCATGATTGCCATAGCAGGCAGTTCGGTGATGGTGATCCATGCCCCTGAAGAAGAGAAAGTCAACTCAATAAATGAAATGGCTTCAAAGCTGAAGGACACAGGTGAGGGTAAACAGTTGCTCTAAAACTAGATAATTCTTGGAGATGTAGGAGATGTTTGCTCTGATTTTGTTTTGCTTTTGCTAATGTCTGGGCCACCTGAAGTCGACTAGTAAAAGAAATTTGCTGGGTGGATATTTGTTAATGTATGTATCTGTATGTGAGTGGGGAAGGTGGGGAAGGCGGGACGGGAAGAATTGGCCAACAAGGACTCAGTTCTGGGATGATCAGTTTGAGGAAGCTTTTGGGTCTTGGAGCACCTCGCCTACTACTTCAGAGCATGCATTCTTATCTTACGACTTTTTCTGCTCCACTGAACACATGGTAAAAAAAGACTTTGGCAGCTGAGCCAGAACTGAATTTGCGTTCAAAAGACAATAACTAGCCAAAGTGAGGTCTTTTTTGTTTCTTTCTGGCCGAATTCCAGTGAGGAGGCGAGGACAGCTATAAGTCTCAAAATGGGTAGGAAGTGAGAGTTAGCCCCAACTGCAGAATGGAAAGCAGGACCTAAAAGCATGTTCATCAAAAACATCTCTGTGTTCCTGGGACTGAGACCTCATTGGCCAGTACTCCCCATTTGCAAGACTGGTTTAACAGCATCCTTGGCAGGAGGACCTGAGTTTTCAACCCCAGACGCTTCCTAATTGGGCAAGTCTATACTCTGGTGTTATTGCCTAGCCCTTACTACTTTTCTGCCTTGGAACCCATACTTAGTATTGAGTTGAAGACAGAAGGTGAGGTTTAAGAAAATAATCAACATCTTTTGTTAGTGGTGCAATCTGTATATTTTCCCAAAATCTAGTGTTGAGATTCAAGCTCTTTCCCTTCCCTTCTGCAGGCTTCATTGTGTTCGCTGTGATTCTCCTGGTAAGCTCTCTCATCCTCATTTTCATCATTGCCCCTCGGTATGGGCAGAAGAACATCCTTATTTATATCATCATCTGTTCTGTGATGGGATCCTTCTCCGTGTGTGCTGTCAAAGGCCTGGGGATTGCCATCAAGGGCTTCTTCAAGGGACAGCCAGTTCTCCGGCACCCTCTTACATACTGCCTTGGACTGATCCTGGCAACTTCAATCCCCATACAGGTCAACTTCCTCAATAGGGCTCTGGATATCTACAACACCTCTTTAGTGTTCCCAATTTACTATGTGACCTTTACGAGTATGGTCATCACCTCCTCCATCATCCTCTTCAAGGAGTGGAACAGCATGTCAGTGGTGGACATCCTGGGCACAATCTCGGGTTTCATTACGATTATCCTAGGAGTATTCTTGCTCTACGCTTTCAAGGACCTCAATATTACCTGGGCAAGCCTTCCCCATACCCACAAAAACCCAATTCCACCTCCCTCCCCTGAGCCCACAATCATCAAGCTGGAAGACAAAAATGTCCTCGTGGACAATATAGAATTGCCCCCTCCCTCACCTGAGGAGAAACCCAAAGTCTTCACAATCCACACCTAAAGCTTTTACTAGATGAGAGGATACATTCTATTAGCCCATCTAACCCCAGAACAATCTAGTGATTCCAAATATCATGTCAAGAGACAAGATGCTCTTTTCCTAACAGTGTGGCTTCATACCTCATTAATATTTCCAGGAAAAAAGAATTTCCAGTTACTTAGGACCAGATCAGCTCCTGACTTCCTGGAAGCACAAAAGACTCCGTTGGCCATACTGCACGGTTTGTATTGGTGCACTCTCTCTCCCTCCTTTCCTCCTGGTCCCCGAGGCCTTTAAAAAGACTTTTTTTACCCTCTACCCTCCATGCCAGTGGAGGTCGCCTATGCTGGTAGGTGGAGAAGAGAACTTGACCCTCTGAATGTATTAGAGTCCAGCTGTTTCTGTGGGGTGAGCAAAACCAAGAGGTCCTCAGTTCTGACCTTCATCACAAGGATACATAAGCTACACCATTCCTCACCCCAAGGCCACGGTCTGCTGGATCTGAATGGGAGAAGGAAGGATTCCCTGCCCAAAGCTCATATGGAAATAATCTGGTCAATGTTTGTTCAAGCCATCTTCAGATCCTCACTTCTCCCTTCACACCCATGTTACCCAAGGGAGATGGACCTCTGCTTGACTTTGTTCTGCTAAAGTCACCTCGTGACTCAGGGAAAAGTTTGGAGCAAAAGAAACTTTTTTTTAAAAAGAAAGAAGCAAAAAGAAAAAAAAAAAGAAAATCTAGGAGCCAAACTAATTCTCTGGATTTATGACTCAGTGGTGGACCTCTGCTGTCTGTCTCTCTTTTGGCATGCTGAGGTACCAGTCACCAGGGAGGTCACACAATGACTTCAAGATTCAAACAAAAGACTTGTCACTACCAAATTCTGGATTAACTGGTGTGTGCTTGCTCTCTCTTGTATTTCATCTTCTTGTCTTGGAAGGAGAATGGCAGCTGTTCCATAACTGCTTTGCTCTTTAAAAAAAAGTCTTGGTTTCTGAGTTGGAATCTGGCAAAGTGTACCAGTTCCTGTTCCTCCTTAAGAAATAAACAAGATGTGGTATTTTGGAGATGTGGAGAGAAGGGAACCAGCATGGGAGGTGAGGGTTAGAGGGAAGCAGTCCCAGCTCCACTGAAGCCAGCAGATTTATGCTTTTTGTTTATTCTGGGATCTAACCAAGCACTTTGGACTGAAGGGCTCCCACATCCGTCCTTCGCTGTTGCCTCAGTGACCTGGCTCCCTCGTTAGTAAAAGTGTGCCTTAAATCTGGGTGACCTTGTGGGCACGCAGGCTACGAGCTTGGCAGGGTGCACCCAATCCCTGATACTGGCTGCTGCTTCCTTTCCTCTGGGTATTGCCCAGGGGCCAATCCCTGTCATTGAGCAGTCTACAAAGGCAGCCACCCAAGTACAACCGCCCAGCTCCAACAGCTGCGACTGCCTCATGTTCCATCATTACCCACTCCCTTCCCCCAGCCCAACTGAGTGCTAGCTCATCAGAGCAGCTGCCAGCACCAGGATCCTGGCTGAGCTGCAGTGCCAGGGACCTTCAGATGAATGGTTGGGCTCAGGGAGGACTGACTGTTTTTTTCCCTGCTTGTCCTCTTTTCCTCTGACCCTGCTATAAGAGAAGAGGAGTTGGGGCAGGAATCTAGAGGGGGAAATACATGGTATCTGGGTCAAAAAAATTAGAAAGTGGGACAACTTCTAAATACTCAAATGACCCCAGGGGTATGGACATTGTCCCCGAAGGTCACTGCTGATCACCCAGGGATGTATGCTTGTACACCCAAGTCCCAAGCAGAGGAAAGCAGTTTCTCAGAGATTTGCTGGTCCTTGTGGGAAGAGTTTTGGTCATGACTCTAGAGCCTGAATTTCCCCATTTCTGATGAATGTGAATTTCTGTCGAGGATTAAACCAAAGCTACGTGTTTACTTGTTAGAAGAACCTCATATCCTGAGATTAAAAGTATACCTGTGGGAGCAGAGGACCAAAGTTTTCATACATGTGATTAACTGTGCCTTTAGGTGTCTTAGAAGCAAGGAATCTCAATTAACTGTCTCTGTACTACTTCTACATCCATCACTGGGTATCTCAAGGTTTCCCCTGATAGTCCAAACTGTCCATTTTTGCTCCTAGGGAGGGAGAAAGTAGCTTTCTTTAAGCAAGATCCAGTTGATCACAATATCTTGAGGAGTAGCATGGTATACTGGCACCCCTGCCTCTGACCCTAGCAATTTCTTAATCTATGTAAAATCAGGATAATAATGGCACCTACCTCAGCATTGTTTGCAAGGCTTAAAGGAAATAATATATAGAAAATGTTTTGTAAACCCTAAAGTGCTATATAAATATCAGCTGCTCTTATTATTACTCCCTTGGGATATTTGGAGATATTCATCAACTCTCATTTTCTAATTTTTAAGTTTAAAAAAAAATTTAAACCAACCTTAGGCCATCTAGAGTATAGTCCTTACTGTGACCTATTTAAGACTAGACCCAGTCCAAGACCTATTGTACTAAATGGGGACAATTCTAACACAGATTTCATTGAGTGGTAGCCTGAGGGCAGCTAAGTGGTACTGCAGATAAAGTACCAGGTCCAGAGTCAGGAAGACTCATCTTCTGAGTTCAAATCTAGTCTTAGACATTGACTAGCTGTGTGACCTTAGGCAAGTCACTTAATCCTGTTTGCCTCAGTTTCCTCATTTGTAAAATGAGCTGGAGAAGGAAATGGCAAACCACTCCAATATCTTGGCCCAAAGAAGCCCCAAATGAGATCATGAAGAGTCAGATATAGGCTGAAAAATGGTTCAGTAACAAAGAGATAACTGTCATGGTGGAAAAAACATTTGGTAGGAATTTAAATACTGATTTCTAATCCCAGCTGTGCCACCAATTTGCTATATGACCTTAAATATTTCCCTTCTCTTTTCTGGGCCTCATTGTCCCCAAATAAAGTGAGGGTGCTGAACTAAATTGGTGGCTCTCCAATGTTTTCATCCCAGGGTCCTTTTGCATTCTTTAAAATTATTCAAGATTCCACAAAGCCCTTTTGTTTGGGTGGGTTATTTCCATCAACATTTACCATATTACAAATTAAAATGACAGCATCATTATGAAGATAGCTTTGACCTCCCAGACTCCCTAAAAGGGTCTCGGGAACCCCTGAGAGTCTTTGGACCATATTTGGAGAAATGCTGGACAAAAATGATCTCTGAGGTTCTTTTCTGCTCTTAACTCCAGTAGCCCATGGTCTTTGTCCTTTTGCTTCTCTATGTTTAAGTAGGTGACCTTTCCAAGTTAAGATCAGGCCTTGGCTCAGGGGTTTTACTGGTATTTTCTACTATTCTCAGTCTTTCAAAGAAATATGGAAACAACTGAACTAGTTCTAGGCTGTGTAGAAAAATAGCCCCCTCTACTGGAGAAGTGGGAGCCAGGGCTTTTCTCCTTGTGAACTGGAACATTTGTGTTCTACTTTGATAGCCTTTAAGTGGCTTGGATATAACCTTTTAAATGCTGCAGGGAGTTCCCTACAGCCAAGTAGCTGCTGGTGTCCAGATCCCAGCTCTGAGATCATTTGGGTTTAGACTGGATTTGCAAGACAACTCATGTGGCATTTCAAATGGCAAACCATAATTCATTTTAATTAAATATAAACAAGGAAAAAGGCACAATGATTTGTATTATTCAAGTATTTTGCATAGATGCACAAATATCCTCAATTGTAAACAATTAATAAGTGAATCAAGGAGACAAGGATCGAAATTGTGTAAAATCTCCCAAATCAAAAGAAAACTTCACATATACCCTATAGCCTCGACACATACCAATAAGCAAATGCACTCAACACTCTCTCTCTCTCTCTTTCTCTCTTTCTCTCTCTCTCTCTCTCTCTCTCTCTCTCTCTCTCTCTCTCTCTCTCAACCTCTCCATCTCTGTCTGTCTCTCCCCTCTCACACACACACACAACATACACACCCATGTACTAAAAGTTTACCTTGGAAGATTGTTTTTGCAAAGCCTCAGTCTACCAGTTTCCAAGGGAACTGGGGTACCTTTCCAGTCGGTTTCTGAATTTTATATTCCCTGGGATTTTCTTGGGCTTACATCCTGAGCAGTGCTTTTTTAGACATGGTAATGGGAATCAAAGTAGAGAAGTAATGACTAAAACTCTTTCCAAGCCTGGGATTCTATCAGCTTGACCTGCCGTTCCCAGGTCAATCAAATAGATGCAGAATTGGTACAGGACAGAGATCCTAAAAGATTGCAGAATCCAGAGAAAATTCACCCATTTTCAGTTCCCAGTGCCCTTTTGTGGGGATAGGGAGTGGGGAGGAGAAAGAGGTTTTTGAAAAAAGCAAATTACTGGTTTCCTTTCCATGTTGTTTCAGGGAGAAATGATTTTAGGATTAAATGCCCTTCTCCAATCAGATAGACATCTCAGCTGTGCATCTCCTATAATTAAGGATTAGGAGAAAGGCTGTGAGAAGGCTAGAGAAAACAGCTGGGTTAACCACTAGAATCTCTGCCAATGTACAACTGGCTAATGAAGCAATTTTTCTTTTCATTGTCTTCCCTTGACACAGATATTCATTTCTGGATAGCTCACACAGATCTAGGAGAAACTGGGTCATTTAGGATGGACAGTTTATAAAGGAGTTATGAGCTAGCTGGCAGGGAGAACACTGAAGCAACATTCCAAAAGGACTTGCGATCTGGACACTCCTCTGGATCTCTTGCTAGAGAGATTTTTTTTCAGAGCTGGGAGATTTAAGGGATGTATGTTTTCTGGAATATATGACTGGTGAAGACAGAAGATACCTGACTCTGTTAACCCATGCCATGAGGCAATTCCTTAGATTTACATAGGAAGTGAAAGAAAAAATTGTTAACCCCTGATTTCATGAAATAGAAATAGACTAAGTTGGGGGAGGAAACATCATCAGTGTCTCTATCTCTCCAATCTTATTCCAGTCAGTAATCCTGAGATCCAATATCAGAAAGCCCAAACCACAAAGATAAACACAGATTTATAAGTAAGACCCTTTCTTCGATTCTAGGGAATTACTTATAAGCCCTGAGGATAGCTATATGCACCAATCCCTAGGAAGACAGGGCTTGCTATTGTCCATTCACCAAAGCACCACACATCATTAGAGTCGAGGACCAGGGTGAGAGTGAGGTGAGGGTGGGAGGGGAGGAATCGAGTGATGGAACTCTGGGGTAGCAAGTGCTAGAATGGAATGTACCTGATATGCACCAAGGAGGATAAGATAAGAGGCCCAATCTATTGGTACTCATGACCTTTGGCATTATCATTATGGCTCAGAGGAGACACAAGCATGGCACTCCCCCCTGCTGTCTATGTTATCATAGATGGACTGGTTAATCTAGCTGTAGTACCTATCTGAGTCAAAAATGACCCATATGAATAATGGAGAAGGGGGAAGGGAAGTGGGAAAGAAGACCTCCACAGGATATGTATCACAAACAGAGAAGCAATCAACAAAGCATCCCAACCGAGGTGGCTCGTGTGACCTAGCACACCTTGATCACAAGAGGTTTTCCTCTGGTTCTCCTGGTTCCAGGATTCCCTGGAGCTGAACCACTTTTTCCAACTTCTTAGAGAGAAAAGGCATGGAAGACACATTGGATTGATCTATCCCCTCCACAAGCCTCAGGGAGACTCTTCCAGGCTCAGTCTTGATCTGAGATGGCTTAGGAGGTAGGTGTGACATCCCGCAAGAGCCTGATTTCTCCTTCAGTGCTGCTCTTTGGAGGTGCAGGTGACCACAGGAAGGTAAGTGACCCAGTCTCTGCGGATACACTGAGTGGTTGACAGTCAAGCAAAGCCGATATTCATCTTCTTTCTCAAGTTCCTACACTCTTCCCCCTCCCCAAATCATATATTGCATAAAACAATACTTAAATTTTGTTGGAAATGAGTCCTTTTGGGCTTCCAAAGGAAGTTAGATCATATTGAGTCTGGTTCAAAGTATCCAAGAATTGGAGGTGATGGAATAGGAGGTGGGAAGAGGAGGAGGTAAGTTAAGTAAATGGCAAGTGACTAGATATGGTTCTGCCTCATCACAAGGCCACGACATCTTTTGTGACGTCCTAGGTCTTCATGGAAAAGGGAACTCCAGTTGGGACTCCTCATATAAGTGTTGGTATTATATTTTTGAGCTAGTCACTCTTCCAGCCATCTGGGCTCTGAAATCTGGGAACTTTGGAAACAAAAAAGGGAAAGAGGGGAACAATCAGTCCAGTGCACTAAACAGAAACAAAGTTAACCATTTGAATGTTTGCTAAACATATTTACTGAGTGACCTCCCTCAAAAGCTATCAGTCTCTCCATTCATAACAATAACTCACATTTCAAATCCTTTAAGGCTTCTAGACTGTCATCCTTACATCAGCCCAGCGATATGGGTATCATCCCTATTTAATAGATGAGGACACTGACGCTTAGAGAGGTACCTGCCCAATGATTACAGAGCTAGTAAGCAGCAATCAGGAGTCAAATTCAGGTCTTTAAACTCTAAAAGCAGAATTCTTATTGCCTCTTATGTTCCATAGTATCCCTGCTTCCCCCCAAAGAACCAAGATACCAACAAATCACCTCCCCGCAACCTAACAGCTCAAGCCCCTGGAGACCCAAGGTTCCATATATGCCCATGGATCTATCAACCTTTTGTGTAAAATTAAAGCTCGGTAAGTCAGCTGACTTTAAAATCTCCCCCATCCCCATCCTAGAACAGATAACACAGCAACATACCAATCACAAAAGAGCTGTCCAAATACTTCATTTAGAATACTGATAGCACAAGGCAACAGAAGAGTCTGATCTTTGACCCCCAAAGAACTACATTCATCTCTTCTGGACCCCAGGGGCAAGAAGAGGCAACCTGTACCTGTTCCCATTCTAAATGCTTCCTTGGGAGACACACCTTGGGAGCTGGAGCCACTAGTGGCCGAAGATGCCGAGGGCTGCTTCCAGCAGCAGGTGACAGTAGGGCAGAGGAGCCATTGCTCTTTGGAAGTGTCTTTCGACCTGGCACAGGGTTAGCAGGCAGAGCTTTCTGAGGTGGACGGGGTCTGGAGAAATCCTAAAGAGAAAGTAAAAAGACTTTCAGCTTAACTAAACAGAAAGGGTAACATCCGAGACCAAATAATGCAACTGGTCTCCTTGGGGTTACCAGCCCATTGGGATGGGGGAAAAGAAGTACCATGGAGAAGAAAGTTTCATTCAGTTCATGGAAGTTAGAGCCAGAAGGGTCCTTAGAGATGATCTGGTTCAATACTTTCATTTTCAGAGAAGTGAGCTGGATTCCTAGTATGACTCCACTGAACAAGTTAGAGAACCCACAGAATTTTAAATTGGAAAGGATTTTACAGACCATCTAGGTCAGTAGTTCTCCCTTCTGTTACCACCCATTTTACAAATGAAAAAACAGGAGGTTCAGAGAGATTTTATTTATATATATATATATTAGATTAAATCATAAGAAATAGAACTTTATGTGAAATAGTCAGGGAGGCTGAGAGGTGTCCTGCTAGCTAATGACGATGATGATGCTTCCTTGCTTGCTTAATGATGATACCAGTACATATTCATATAGCACTTTAAAAGTTTTTAAAAATCTGTTCAGAGAATATCTTATAAAAATCCTATTTGAAATCTATATGAAATGGTTAGGGAAGATATTATCTCCATTTAGCAGTTGAGAAGACTGAGGGATAAAGAGGTTAAATGATCTACTTAAAATTTCATAGCTTTTTTTTTAGGGGCAGAGCTCCTCCTAAAACCCAAGCCTCCTGACTCAAGCCCTTTGTTCTTCCATCAGTCCACACTGCCTCAATGAGGAGGGGAGAGAAAAAGAGTGGTAGTGGGATGGAGGATGGGAGTTTTAGAGAGAAACACAGAGCTTTCAAATAACATAATATTGATCTTGATTCCAATTTTTTTTTCAACTTTCTCTTCCATTCTTGATAGAATGATTGAAATCTCACAAGGATACCCATCAAATGCAAGAAAAGGAAGCTACCTCACAAGTCAATGAAATACTCTACTGGCTTGACCTTGCCAATCCTCATCCAACCTTTTTTCATTTGAAATTTCCTGAACATCTGCTAAGTTCCACACTAGAAAGACAAGGCACACTCCCTGCTCTCAGTAGCTTATAATCTACTGATCTTTTTTTAGACCAAAGGAACCGATTTAACAGATTTAAGTTTTTAATTCCTGTTTTTTTTTTCTTCTGTACATCCTCAGAGAAATGCTAAGGGATAGTGGAAAAATCTGAGGATGATCTCAGGACCTGAAAAATTTACAGTCTCAGTCATTGGACCTTAGATAATATAAACTGGTTTATATGGATTATCAAACCTCCAGGGAAAGGATGGGTAAGTGGCTCTTGCAAATGAGAAGAGTTTTATCTAATTTATTTCATAAAATCCCTTGACTGACCAGCAAAATAGAAATGAAAACATCCCTTAGGTGCAGTGTGAAGAAATGAACAGCTGTGTACAGATGTCAGACTATCATTGGAAAAACTCCACTCTGACAGCTGCAAAATGAATGTCTCAGGGGAAGCATTAGCAGGAAGGAATCTCCATCTAAATCTTAGTGTTTGGCCTCTCTGCTCCCCCTCTGGCCATGAAGGGAGAACTGATCATGGCAAAGAACAGAGTGAGGCGGACCAAAAGGCCACATTAACTCTTACAGCCAACTCCTAGCCACTTGGCCACATTAAGAGCCACATTCAACTTATTGCACAGCTCTGGAAAAGGAATTGCCTATCTAGATAGAGTCAGGGATCAGAGAGGCAAGGAGACAAGGGGCTCTTGGTATGCCAGGATATAAAGAATTCCATGGAAAGCAATCAATCAGTCTACCAAATTTCCTCTGAGCACAGAGTGTCTGTGAGGAGAAGAAGGGTCAAGAGACTAGAAATGTTGAGTAGGGGCTCACTGAACACTCAGTACTCTATATTCAGTGCAAAAAATACAGTACTAGGTCTTCAAGATTCTTAGCTTGGCCTTCAAAGACCTTCCAAATCCTTTGTAAATTCCCAAGCACCAAGCTCATATGCCTTCTGCAGACAGCAGCAACTTAGCTATAGTGAACACTTAAATGCTTTTTGACTAAGTATTCATTGACATTGAAATCCATAAAAGCTAAAACTCTGCTACTAAACTCATTAAGTCATTTAACCGCTCTGTAGATCTCAATTTCCTTAGCTATAAAATGGGGACCATAATTTCTTTTTTTCTTTTTTCTTTCTTTCTTTTTTTTTTTTTTGCCTGCCTAAAGAGGTCACTATAAAGTTCAAAGGAGAAAGGGAATATGATAATCTTAGGGAAGTGTAAAATTTATGGAATTTTACTAAGGAATAATGGTAGTACAGAACTTTGGAAACCTACAAGACTGAGCTTTGAGAGCAAATCCAAGTATTGCCAAACACAAGGAAGGGGTGAGTTTTCTCACTTGTCTCTCCCACTGCATGATGTTCCTGCCACAGAAAGGAGTGGGCACTTCTGCCAGATTATATAGGTGGTCTGGTGAAAAATGGAGACCATCCTTGGTGGTAAGAGAAAATAGTGCTGATAGATCGATAAGACAATAAAAAAACCTGGGAAAGTCTCCTAGAAGCTTCGAAATATATGGCATAGCCTAGTGGTGCCATCTGCAAAATTCATCTCAGTTCTCCTCGTGTATAATAAAGGTCCCCTTTTTGGTGTGTTGGGGATGGGAGGAAAGTAGGCTCTCTAAGCATTTGTATTAGTCTATGTCATGCCTTGTATTTCTTGATTATAAATTCCTTGAGGGCAGGAGTTGTGTTTTATCTATACTTTCTATTTCTCACTCCCCTCTACCTCAGTGCCTAAAATAATGCACCACACACATGTACTTAATAAATATTTGTTCAGTTGTAATATTTTGAATTGTATTGACCCTGTACATAGTACATCCTTATACTGGGAAGCAAGTAAGGCTGAGACTGTGAAATTAGACCCAGCCTAGTTCTGCTGATCTGACTTGAACTATCAGATTCAGTTTCAGCTTTTTGGTATCTAGACAGATGGTGAAAAAGTGCTAGACAAACCTGAGGGATTTCAGCAGCAGCAGCAGCACTTCAAAGTAATGAACAGTTATGACTGGGGTAGAAGGAGAATACTTATAAAAGTGGACCAACTTGTTGGTGCATGCGTTAAGTTTACCAGGAGAGGCGGTATACCAAAAAACTGAGACTGATCTCTGCCACTTACTATCTGCTGTGTAATTTTTGGAAAGTCACCACTTTCCTGGGATTGGCTCTCATCAATGAAACAAGTAAGAATGGCCTCAAAGGTTCCTTCTAGCTCTAACAATTGAAGAGTCTACAATCTCATAATCTGGGTTCAATGAATGAATCATAATTCACAAACACTTTCTCTTCAGCATGGAGTTGTCACTCAGGTAGGCATGGAGTAGAAATTGGATGCTTCCTAACCTCTTCCTAACCTCACTTAAACCAAGCCCTTACATTGTCCCAATAGTAACTGCCCTCCACTACTTCTTCCTTTTATATATATGGCATTTATCCAAATGAACTGTATTGAGGAGCTCGAATAAGATTTAGCCCTAAGCTCATTTTTTTTATCATTCAGTGTAATATACTTTTCCCAAAATGATTTTTTTATTGAATAAAAATTCCATTTTCTAGAGATTTTTAGTAATGAGTTTATGAAACAAATCACTTATACACATTAATGGTCTATTCCTGGGTTTTCTACTTTGTTCCATTAACAGTTTTCCCATTTTCCCTCAGGATGATACCATTTTTATAATTATTGACTTAATTTTTTTTTTCATTTTGCAGGATGAGGTTCCTTTCACCTGCTCTTTTTCTTTTCTTTTTTATATTTTTACTCATTGGCTTCTCCATTTTTTCCAATGGTTTTTCCATTCCAATTTTAATTGTTGAATTTTTATTGAATCTCATGAAGTAATCTATTGATATAAGTATCAGAATTGCATTAAATCTATAAATTAATTTGGGAAGAATAGACACTTTGGGGAATATTTGTTCAACTTGACCATGAGGAGGGTATAACTTTTTGCTTATTTCCTTCCTTTATTCCCATCAAAATCATTTTGAAGTTTTCTCTACATAGTTCTCCTATATAGATAATGATAGGGTAAATATTTGACACAATTTGTTATCCTTATTAATGACATTTTCCTGAGTAGTTCTTTACTTTTGTTGAAGATATATAATAATGAAAATAATTTTATTTGATATTTTTTGCAGTGATACTAATTTGTGATATTTCAGTGATACCGTGATATAATTTCATTTTTCAACATCACTTTTACTCTATGCATAGAACAAAAATCATATTTTTCTCATGTAAGGAATTTGGTAGTGTGACAACTTTTTCTATGCTTAAACAATCTCCACGTAGGAAAATAAATTTTTAAGTGTTTGGATGAATTCACTTATGTGTCCATTCAAGAACAGTGTCTTTGGGGGTGAGAGTAGCTCCTTAACAATTTGTTGATTTCTCCTTCTGTGAATGAATAATTTGAATTCTCTACTTTGCTGAAGATAGTTTTGGTTATTTATATTTTCATAAATTAACATCAATTTCTTTTGGCTCTTTAACTCTATTAGCAGAAAGCTTTGTGTTGCCAGCTCTGCTCATTGTCATTAGTCTTGGCTTTGTAATGTCTGTTTTTTCATTTCTAACTTTGGAAATTACAACTGGTCTTTTCCTTTTTAATTGATTTACTCCATCTTTGTCAATTTGTTGTTGGTTTTATTTGTCATTTTAATTGTTTGATTATTTTCAATTATGTTGATTTCAGTTCTTAATTTGATTATTTCCCTTTCTATTTCCTGTTAGAGCATTATTTTGTTTACTTTCTTTTAAGTACAGACTCCTCTAGCCCAGTTTCTCTACTTAATGATGTGGGCATTCAGCACTATGATGCTTGTCTCTGGGTTGGGCTTTGGCTATATCCCCTGGATTTTTATATATAGTACTTTGCGGTCTCCATCCAAGACAAAATCTGTTGCTTTTACAGTTTCCTCATCCCCTTGCATATCATTTAATAGATTACTTAGCTATAAGCCAAATGGCTTTTATCTTTTAATTATACCATTGTTATTTACTATTAACTTTGTAGAATTATAATCTATAAATGTAGCTGATAGAATTTCTACTTTTCTTCCCTATTTCTTCTTTCTTACTTGGCAGGTGATCTATTTTTCGTTTACTTTATTTACTATCCTTTGGGGGGAAAATAATATGTACTTATTTTCCATCTTCCTTTTTTCTCTTTTCTTATATTTTATATACCTATTCTTATATTTCTTATATTTATTTAATGTGTTGAATTTTAGTTTAGTACAATTTTCCAAAGGTTCTCATCATTATTTATGAAATAGTTTGTCTTGAGGTAAGAAGTATTAAGTATTTACTTCTATAGCTCAACTACCTGACTGCCTTTATAACAATGTCTTTGAAATCCATATAGTTCTGCGGATTGCTCAAAGTCCAAAAGTTTACCATTTGTCTATCTCTTTCCTTGTAACAGTATATTAAGTTTGACTGGACAGATTATTCTAATTTTCTAGCCCATGCATATGGAACAGTGGATGGTGCCAAACTTAAGAGCCAGGAATTCCTAGTTTCAAATCCCATTTCTGACACTAGTAGTGGGAGCATGAGCAAGATTTTTAACTTTCTGACCTACAGTTTCCTCATTTGTAAAATGGGTATAATTCTAAGAGTACCTGATTCATGAGGTGATGTGAAATTCAAATTCCATAGTACTCTATGGAAAGTACTTTGCAAACTTAAAAAGTACTACATTTGTTGTTCAATCATTCAGTCGCATCTGACTCTTCATGACACCATGGACCATACTGTCCAGGAGGTTTTCTTGGCAAAGATGCTGGAGTGGTTTGCCATTTCATCCTCCAGTGGATTCAGACCAACAGAAATTAAGTGGCTTGCCCAGAGTCACACAGTTAGTAAGTGTTTGAGGCTAGATTTAAACTTAAGTCTTCTTGATTCCAAGGCAGCTAGATGATCAGTGGTTAGAATGCTAGGCCAGTCTCAGATAGTTACTAGCTATGTGACCCTGGGCAAGTCAATTAACCTCTGTTTGCCTTAATCTTCTAGAGAAAAAAAAATTACAAATCAGCTGGCATGACTGCACAACAAAAAATTTAATGATTCCAATGCTTTATCTACTGAGCTACTTAGCTGCTGCCTCCTAAAGTGCTACATGCCTGTCAATTATTATCAATAAAAATACGAATTTGTTACATTCTACATACTAACGTGTTACATTCCAATTTGTCTGGTCATTCTTTATTGAGAAATCTGCTGTCATTGTAATTAATGTTCTTAGTATGTTCTTTTTGTCTTATTACAGCTCAAATTGCATTCATTCCTTGTTGTTTTAATGTAGGAATTTATATTGTCTCTAGGAAAGTTGACTCAAGTTCTTTTCCAAGTAGGGACCAATAAATTCTTTACATTTGCCTATTGTTATTTATTTTCATAGTTCTGGGAAGCTTTCTTGAATAATTTCCTGGAATATAGTTTTAATGTTCTTTTCTGTTTTCATCTTTGTTTTCAAATTGGCTGAGATGTTCGCAACCCCTAACATTGGTGTGCCCTGACCTATCCTCTGATCTGCCATATATATTTGAATACTTTTCCATTTTCTCAATATGTTAGTTCTCTTAGCATGTTTTTCTACTTTGTACATGCTATCTGTGACTCTTTTCCCCACTCTTGTAAATTTATTGTTGATGGCTTCTATAATGATCTTTTTTCAGGTTTTTCTCTTAGATTCTCCATTTTACTCCTTTTTAAAATCATATCCTCTTAATTTTTTAAAATTAAAACTGTTACTTTCTGTCTTAGAATCATTATCAAGTATCGATTCTAAGACAAAAAAAAGTGGTAAGGATTAGGCAATTGGGGTTTAGTGATTTGCCTAGGTAGGGTCACACAGTTGGGAAAAGTCTGAGGTCAAATTTGAACACTGTCCCCCTGACTCTAAGCTGGATACTCTATCCACTGAGCCACTTAGCTGCCCCATATCCTCCTGATTTTAATTTATTTATTTTTAAATATTTTTCCATGTTTACATGATTTATTTTCTTTCCCTCCCCCATCCCAGAGCCAACAAGCAATTCCACTGGGTTGTACAAATGTTGTCACTTGATACCTATTTCCATATTATTGGTTTTTGCTAGAGTGATTTACACCTGATTTTTAAAAGGATCTTTTCATTCTAGCATCAGTTCCTCTCATATAAAAATTTCTACAGGGTTTTTTTTTTGTTTGTTTGTTTGTTCTAGTGATTCTCTTAATATGGAAACTCCTCTTTTAAATTATTTAAATATGGCATTTATCCACTGAAGGATGTCAGGATATCTTGCATTGTTTCTTTTGCTTCTGAGATCTTAATCTGTTTCAGCTGGTCTATGGTGTTTTGTGGTATTATGTTTTTATTATGCTGGTCCTTCATTTTCTTTTGTGGTAAATTTTTATGATCCTGTGTGGTTTTCTAGTTATTTTTCTTTTGTATTTGGTGTTTCTCTTGTTGCTTTTTAAGGGAATGTGAGGAGTGTGGCTTCCTCATAACTTCTCACTCCACCATCTTGCCTGGAAGCATGCCCAAGGACATCTAGCCCAGCTGTGCTCAACATCTCAGTCTCAGTAAACACCCCTAATGTGAGGGGAAACGATCTCTGTGCTTGGGCACTAGGGATATTTACTCGACACTGATTCGTGGTCCCTTCCTGGTTTTGTTTGCTTCTTCTTCCTGCCAGGAGCCTTCTCAACTAGGAGGTGGGGGCTGGCAGCTTAAGTTGGTTGTTTGTTTCTTCCCATCCTCCAGAGATATAGCTGTCCCTCTGAATTCTTTCTGCTCTTTCTCTTCCATCCCCTTGACCTCAAGGCTCAAGGCCAGCGGGTAATGTGGGGTGAGCCTGGTTCTTTCCTCCTCACAAAATGATTGTGCAGCTTTCTAGGAAAGAATAGGCTGACAATTTCTCTCTCTACTCTCTTCAGTTTCTCTTTTTTTCCTTCTTTTTCTTTCTCCTTCCTTCTGTATTTCTCTCCCTCCTTTTTTCTACTTCTCCCTTTGTCCTCTCTTCTCCCATCTTGCCTTCTCTCTGCTTTCTTCTTTCTCTTCTCACTCTCTCTTTTATTCTTCTCTTTCTAATGTTGTCTTTCCTCTTCCCTTTCTTAACTTTTCATCTTCTTTTTTTCCATCTTTCCCCCTTCCTCTCTCCCTTTCCTTTCTTCTCTCTTCTGTTTCCCTTTCTTCTCTCCATTTTTAGGAAATGGAGACTGGGAAGTATCATTAAGAAAAAAATCTTCAAAATCAGCACCAAATCCTCTTAATTGGCTCAACAATAACCTTAACCCTACATCCCCCAAACCCACCAAAGAATTGACCTTATATCTGTCAGCATCTTTAGGAATAGGGATTTCTTAGACATGTCTCTAAATTCCAACCTGCACAACCTAGGTAAAGAAAAACAGGAGGAAATCCCAGGTGAATGAGGCAACAGAAATACAACTGGGGAGCTGTGTCTCTGGGAAATGGGAAGAAATAAACAAAGAAGCTTCTGACAAAGAAGGAAAGAGTAGCTTCAGCAACCACTTCCTGAGAAATCCTGGCATTGAGGACAGCTAGGTGGCTTGGTGGATTGGAAGTATAGAGAAAAAAAGTCCTAGGTTCAAATATGGCTTTAGATACCCTAGCTGTATGACCCTGAGTAAGTTACTCAATCCCCATACCTAGCCCTTACAGCTTTTCTGCCTTAGAAGCAATATATAGCATTGTTTCTAAGATAGAAAGTAAGTGTTTTTTTTTAAAGGAAAAAGAAAAAAAGAAAAGAAAACTTGGTGTCTCTGCCTGACTTTCCTCAGCAGACAGTCCTCTCATTACAGGACATCTTTAGCACATTCTGATAAAAGAACTTTTTTTAATTAATAAGTTCTCCCTTGTTTTAAATCCTTTGCAGTTGGTGGTGATGGGACAGGGAGCTGCTGGGATACATTTCATTGATACTATCTGCTTTAACACCTCTGTTGGATCCAACATTTAACTAGCTGTGGGACTTTGGCAAGTCACTTGTGCTTTCCAAGTCTTGGGTTGCTTATCTATGAAATTAGAAGGTTGCTCTAGGTGGTCTCTAAGGACCCTTCTAGCTCTCATGCCAGGAGCTGGGCAAACTCTTACCTGGGTGGCAACGTAATTAGGAGCTGGAGGCACTGGCCGGCTTGGGGGAGGCCGTCTCACAGATTCTTTTCTCTCCACTTGGGTGGTGGCCCCTGGAGAGATCCTGATATCCCTATTGAGGTGTATCGAGAGAGGAGGAGGAGGTGGAGAGCCACCATGCATATAGTCTGGAGGAGGTCGGGGAGGAGGTTGTGATGGCTTGCGTGGAATTTCAGGTGTGTTGGTAACCTGAAAATGGAGTAAAACACAAAACATCAATCAGCTGTCTGGACCCCACCCCTAAAGGACCTACATCTTTTTTGCCCTCCTCTACATCCCACTGGGATGGATGATCAGAGCTAGGGGAATGGACAGGATGAATTCTGGAGGATTCTTCTAACTCTAGAATTTCCTGATTTCTTAGAAACATTTGATAAATACTTGTCTTTCCAAATAAGTCTTTTACAAGAATGTTATAACTAGGCATAATTTTCATATCAATTCAGTAAAATTTGTTTACAGATCTATCTGTGCCCATGTAAAAAGCAAATGAGAGGAGCAGCTAGGTAGCACAGTGGATAGAAAGTCAGATCTGGAGTTGGGAGGACCTGGGTTCAAATCTGGCCTCAGAACTCTGGAGAAAACCAAAGGGCAATTCCACATATGTGCAACATAGGTGGCTGTGCGAGGGTACAGAAATCAGAACATGCAGGTTTCCTAGAGCACGATAGACTTACCTTTCTCTTTCCCTGGGGTGTCTGTAACTTGAAAGTTGGGTTGGCATGACCAGTGCCACCATTCTGAGTCACCTTGAAGGGGCAACTAGAAACAAGAGAGAAGATTAGAAGCACATAACCACAGGTGCTGTCAGAGGCAAGCTGTCAGATCCTTCAGATTGCAGGTTGCTATCAGTGTGTCCAGATTTCTCTCTCCCCAATGCCCCTTCCTACCCTGAACAAAAACAAGGAGCTTCTGTTCCCCTCTGTATGGTTCCTCACACCTACCCCATCATCCTCCATCCCTCTCTCCATAATCTGGCCTAAGGATGAAATAGAGGCTTGGCTCTCTTAAAAATGAAAGCATCCAAAATTGCTTTGGGACTTCCATCTTCCCAGCAGTATTTTTCTTCCCTCAAGGATGGATCAAGTAGAAAGCACTTGGGCCCACAGGTACAAAATTTAATTTAATTTGTCAGTCAAAGCCTCTGCATCAGATGATTTTGCAAGAACTGTTGCTGGTTTTGGTTATAAGGAATAAAATAAATGAGAGGGGGAAATGATTGGAGTGAAAAAAAATGAAATAAGCTAACCTAGGCCAAAACAGAATATCTCATGGCCTGATCCCAGAGGATGGGGAGATGAGGCTTTGCTCATCTTTGTTCCTTTTTTTGCCTCTGTCCTCTTAACTCAGCGCACACTCTCTCCTCAGCTCAGCCTTAGAGAAGCTCTCTTTTATTTTTATTTTTTAAAATTCTTACCTTCTGTCTTAGAATCAATAATGAGTGTTGGTTCCAAGACAGAAGAGCAATAAGAGCTAGGCAATTGTGGCTGAGTGACTTGCTCAGGGTCACACAGCTAGGAAATGTCTGAGGCCAGATTTGAACCCAGGACCTCCCAACTCCAGGTCTGATTAATACCCACTGTGCCCCTCTCATCTGCTTTTCAAGGCATTGTTCAATCACCATCTTCTAATCCACACAAAGCCTTTAACTGGACACTTCAAGCTTTACTGATTTCTTTCTTTAAATGCATTGTATTGAATGGCCTTGTGTATATTTTGTATTTATTCTACCTGTATTGATCTATTTACATGTTTTCTCCATAGAGTGAAGATTTCATATTTAACTGTAAATTTTATTCTCCTGTAAAGTAAGGATTGTTTCATTTTGTGCCATTGTTTTGCATCACAAAGGCCTGATGCACAGTAGGGCACTTGGTAATATTTATTGATCAAATAATTAATTTACTTCCAAGGCACTGAAATTTAGAAATTGTTGATGACCCCTATATTCATTCATCAAGTAAAAATAACTGAACTTAGTACCTAGTTAGCAAAAAAGTATTAGTTAAAATAAGAAGATAACAGATAGTTGCTTCCTTTCCAACCATAATTTAGTCTAGGGAACAGACAGCTACATCCCAAGTGAATTCTTCCTCAGCATGGACCTGGGAAACACCTTGTCCCTCACCTACTGATCCCCTTCTCCACCAGCAACTTTATGATGTTCTAGAATCTATGCCCACAGGAAACAGGATCCTTATGTCTCTGTCTCCCTTCTCAGTGTGCCCCCTCCTCGCCCCTTCATCCTTGACCTTGCCCAAGATTAAGTTTCTGAATACGTGGTTGTGCAAAGACTTATAACTGTAGCTATTAATCAATCAATAAACATTTATTAAGCACCTATTAGATGCCAGACACTGTGCTAAGCAATGGAGACACAAAAGAAAAAAGAGATAGTGCCTCTCTTCAAGAAATGTACAATCTAATGAGGGAGACAATGAGCAAATAGATAGATATAGGTAGATAGACAACAGGCAGACAGACAGAAAGATAGACAGACAGACAGACAGACAGACAGACAGATAGATAGATAGATAGATAGATAGATAGATAGATAGATAGATAGATAGATAGATAGATAGAGACAGAGAGAGAGAGACAGAGTCAGAAAGAGAGAGAGAAAGAAGCAGAGAGAGAGAGAAGTTATAGCAGGATAAATAGGAAATAATTTATAGCCTTTTGAATGTATGGGGTTAGGGAAGATTTCTTATAGAAGGTGGGATTTAGGACTTAAAAGGAAGCTAGGGAAGTCAGTAGTTGGAAGTTAAGAAAGAAGAACATTCCATAAATTGGGGGCAGCCAGAGAAAGTGCCTGGCATTGAAAGATGGAGCATTTTGTTCATGGAAGAGCTAGGAGGCCAGTGTCAACAAAGCATACATGTTAGGGAATAAAGTATAAGAAGACTGGAAAGTTAATGCTAAATTATGAAGGGATCTTAACACCAAACAGGGCATTTTGTATTTGATCCTGGAGGAAACTGAAAGCCACTGGTATTTATTAAGTAGAGTGACACAGGTGAATCTACACTTTAGGAAAATTACTTTAGTGGTTGAATGGAAGATAGATTGGAAAAGGGAAAGACTTGAGACAAGCTGACCCACCAATAGGCTATTACAATAGTCCAGGTGTGAGGTGATGGGGGCCAGCACTAGAATGGTGACAATGTCAGAGGAGAGAAGGAGGCCTATTGGAGAGATTAAATCATGGAGTGTTGGCAACAAATTAGATATGAGGAGGTGAGAGATAGTGAGAAATCCAGGATGACTCCTAGATTGCAAGTCTGAGGGACTGGGAAGATGGTGATGGCCTCTCCAGTAATAGGGGAGGTAAGGCTGAGGGATGGGGAAAGGAAGATTTAGGGAAAAGATAATGCGTTCAGTTTTGGACATTCTGAGTTTACAATGTCTACTGGACATCTAATTCAAGATATCTATAAGATGGGGGCAGCTGGGTAGCTCAGTGGATTGAGAGTCAGGCCTAGAGACAGGAGGTCCTAGGTTCAAATCTGACCTCAGACACTTCCCAGCTGTGTGACCCTGGGCAAGTCACTTGACCCCCATTGCCCACCCTTACCACTCTTCCACCAAGGAGCCAATACACAGAAGTTAAGCATTTTAAAAAAAAGATATCTATAAGACAATTGGAAAATCAAGGTTGGAAACTAGCAGAGTGGTTGAGATAGGAAAGCTAGATTTGTGAATTATCAGTATAGAGGTGGTAATTAAATCCTCAGAAGTTGATAAGATCACCAAATAAAATAAGATAAAAAAGAGGAAAGGACTTGAGACAGAACTACTATACCCCTCTGAGATGAAGTCTCCTCATTTTAGGGGAAGTCTGACATGGGAACTACAGTATCCCCACAACTATAAGCACTAACTAATGATCTCCTAGGTTATAAAAGATGATGTGGGTGAAACTAGCTTGGTATGGCAATGCAACATGCCAGGATGACTTTGTGGAGTGGTGATCTGAGAGAACATTTTATGTCCTCTCAAGGTTTGCTATGCTGCCAGCTCCAGGTATCAGAAGAATTGTTCATTAAAGCTCTACCTGGAGGGGCAGCTGGGTAGCTCAGTGGATTGAGAGCCAGGCCTAGAGACGAGAGATCCTAGGTTCAAATCCGGCCTCAGACACTTCCCAGCTGTGTGACCCTGGCCAAGTCACTTGACCCCCATTGCCCACCCTTACCACTCTTCCACCTATGAGCCAATACAAAGAAGTTAAGGGTTTAAAAAAAAAATTAAAAAAAAAAAAAAAAGCTCTACCTGGCTGGCCTAGGCTACTGTTAGTGCTAGTCCTTTACCCAGAAATATATCATCTCTAACCTCCAAAACCCAAAGGAGGCTAAATAACCCCAAAAGGTCCAGCCACAATGTCAGACTTCTAAAGGACTTCTTATTAGAGAGACTCAAGGCAAGGAAGCCAGCAAGAAGGGTCTAGAAAAGTGGTGGTCAAAATCTAGATTAGATAGTGACTGTGTAAGTAGAGAAGTCAAGACACTCATCTCACCTGAATTGTTGCCTCCACTTGGAAGGGAGAGCTGAGGGCTTCAGTGGGCCCAGCCTGCGCCTTTTGCAGTAATAGAATACCAGTAGAATGATACCCAACAACAAAATGGCGGTCAACACTCCAGCTACCACAGGGGCAACATCTGCCAGAAAGAGATTAAAGAAACAAGCTGGAAAAAATGCTCAATATGTAAATGTAAGGATCATTTAAACTTGAGAAGCTTCTAAGAAACATAAGGGATCACAGTTATCATTAATACTATAAGCTGCCCCCAATGTCCTCTACCCAACCTCTCCCACTTGCTCCATTCACTGCTGTAGAATACAGGGAATAACAAAGATGAGGATATCTGACTCACTCTGGGGGGGCATAGGCCCACTGTCGATGCTGCCTCCGTGGCCCACAGTATTGCAGAAAGGTGGGGCCCACCCTTGGAAGCAATGACAATTCTGTTTATTGTTACAGACCTGCAGTGGGAAGACAGAAAGCATGGGAGCCTGCCATCAGGCAGACTCTCAGCCCCCTACTTCAGAAGAGAACCATGGCCTCCCACAGAGAGCCACCCCACCACCACCACCACCCACTTCTGGAAACAGATGGAGGACAGGACTTCTGCCAAGACCTACCCCATGGCCATGGCATTTCTTCCCACAACCTTCAGTTTCAAAAAATGAGGTATTCCTGCATTGTCCCTCGAAGCAAATCTGTGGGAAGAAGGCAGCTGAGTCATCCGTCAACTGGGAATCAGGTACGTTGGCTTCTAAGTCTTGGCTTTACCAAGACTTAAAATTGAAGCCAGTGTACCTGCTGAGATTCTCTCTCTCCATTTTCAAGTTCCCCGAGAAGGCAGACAGCCAAGCTCAGAAAGCCCAGTATCCTTGCGGCTATGAGCAATCATTCGTCATCCTCCGGGCTATAAGAGATGACACTGGTGAACCTGGCTTGGCATGCGTGGCGCTACGAGATTCTACCCCTGGCTGTCTCTGTATTGTGGTCTCTAATGAGGAAGTACAAGTGAGAGAGAATAGGATGTGGTTTGGGTATTATGTGCACGAGGTGAAGGGATATACAACACCCAGGAGAGAGAATGAGAGAGGGAAAAGGCATCAGTCTATGTGTGGATCCTTACAGCTTGTCCCACTTTCAGAGTGAATGGCTGAGTGTTCTAGGAGACAGATGCAGGTAGTGAGGTGGTCCAGTGGATAGAATGCAGGGCCTAGACTTGGGAAGACTCGTCTTCCTGAATTCAAATCTGGCCTCAGCTGTAGGACCCTAGGCAAGTCACTTAACTTTGCTTGCCTTGGTTCCCTTATTTATAAAATGAACTGGAGAAGGAAATGGCAAACCACTCTAGAAACTTTGTCAAGAAAATGCCAAATGGGGTCATGAAGAGTCACCAAGAAAGAAGACAACAGATGAGAGCTCAGCAGTAACCCAAACTAGTGGCAAGTGGTGACACACCGGTGAGTGGGTCTGTGTGAATGTATGATGCTTCTGCAAAATAAAACTAGAGAATGGCTGCTTTGCCACTGAAAAAGTCTTTCAGAGGTACAGAGGTGCAAAGTGTGATAGAAATGTACTTCAGTGGTGGGGGCTTAGGGCCAATTCTAAATGAATAGAAACAACAGGGCAGTTGATCAGAAACTGAATAATTCTACTATCACTCAATCCCAAAGAAGTGGAATAGCTATCATCTAATGATATTCCATACTAGAAATAAGAAGGCATTCCCTCTCCTCCCTATCAACCTCCAAACTTTTGTAATAACCTCAGAAGTGAAAAGCTATCCTCTGCTTAATCATAACCTTAGCCTTTGTGGTAATAACATGGAATTCATCCCCCTCAAAGTCATCCTTTTCCACAGGGGGACAGCTCTAATTGCTAGGAAGTTCTTCCCTATGTCGAGGTGAATTTTTTCTTGTTATAATTTCCATCAATTTGTCCTCAACTCTTCCTTCTGAGGTTAAGTACATTAAGTCTAATCCCTCCATCTCCCTTAAGTTTCCAATGGGAAACCTTGAACTTGGGGGTTGGGGGAATTTATGTGATTATTTTGTTCCTACTGACCCACCTTGTCCCCAATATTCTTCCTCCTATGACAGACTTTCCCAAGTCCATTTTCCACTGTTGCAAGGCAAGAGCACTTACATGATTATAGCCACACTTGGTTCCAGTCATCACTAGCCCTGGATCCAGCATGTCTCCCTCTTCCTCTGGACCTCGGTACACATGGGTGCCCCGGCAGCGGATCTGTTTCCCATTCAGGGTGATGGTGGTATCAATGGGTACCGCATTGGACTCCAGGGGCCTGGCCTCTGAACTCTGACACTGGATCTTCCCACACTTGGCATCTCTAAAATCAATGAAGAAAAAGGGAAATGGAACTCAGAAAGGAGGAGAGGTATGGCATAGCCACAAAGCATCCTTTCTCCCTCACCATCATTCATAAGGTTGGCCCTATCCAAAAGATCCCCATTGATGAGCTTGGCAAAGCAACCTTCTCTTTAAAGAGTCTATGCATTACAAAGGCAAAACAATACCATCTTGGTTCCTGAAATCACTAGCCCTGGATCCAGCATTTCTTCCTCCTTCTCCAGATTTTAATAGACATAGATGCCCCAGCAGTGGATTTCCTCTCCTACACCCCTATGGTGGTATCAATGGATCATACAGAATGGGTCAGAAGAATTGGCAGAGGCCAATTTCCCCTTCATGGGAAGAAGAAAGTCTAGAGTGACTGATAAACACAGTTTTGCAAGTTTGTGGGCTTTTCTCATCAAGAAAAGAAATTCATAGGGGCAGCTGGGTAGCATAGTGGATTGAGAGCCAAGCCTAGAGATGGGAGGTCCTAGGTTCAAATCTGACTTCAGACACTTCCTACCTATCGCCTAGCCCTTATAGCTCTTCTGCCTTGAAACTCATATATAGTATTGATTGTAAAGTGACAGGTAAGAGAAAGAAAGAAAGAAAGAAAGAAAGAAAGAAAGAAAGAAAGAAAGAAAGAAAGAAAGAAAGAAAGAAAGAAAGAAAGAAAGAAAGAAAGAAAGA
>NC_058131.1:383482866-383507391 GCF_016433145.1 Gracilinanus agilis | reverse complement strand
GAAGGAAGGAAGGAAGGAAGGAAGGAAGGAAGGAAGGAAGGAAGGAAGGAAGGAAGGAAGGAAGGAAGGAAGGAAGGAAGGAAGGAGATTCATCTCCCTTCTATCACCATGTCCTGGTTTAGAAACAAAGGCCTGAAACTACAAGCAAGAACTATAGCAGAAGCAGGTATCTGGCCAGGGCTATGGTCAGCCTGGAGCTTATAAAACCCCCAGCTTCCCTGAGACCAGGGTTAGACTGGATAGGGTGAGTGGAACTTTTTGCCACTACTCTTCCCAAAGGGCTTCTCTTACAATCATCACCTCATGGCACACTTCTTGTGTTCTCCATTCATGTCCTTCCCACAGTTCCCAAAAGTGTCTCCTGCTACGTTCACCTTCTCAAAGCAGAGATCAGGGGCAGGGCGAGCTCCTGGGTAGAGAACAAAACGCATTTATCAAGCAGTGTCCATCTAGAGAACTTGGAACAAATCTCCTGCAAAAGTATACCATCAGTGAGTTTGTACTGGGAGGTTCCCAGAATCCCCTTATGTTCTGTTCCCTCCTTCTCTACCACGCTCAAAATAATAATAGCCAGCATTGATATATCACTTCAAGAATTTACAGTGTTTCTACCAAGATCTCATTTGCTCCCCAAGACAACTCTAGGTTGCTGCTATTTTTATCCATATTTTGCAGATGAGGAAACTGAGACAAGTCAGAGGTTAAGTGACTTGCTTAGGATCACACGACTAGTAGTGTCTGAGGTCATATTTGAATTCAGTTCTTCCAGATTCCAAGTCCAACACTGTCCAGTTGGCCAGCTCACTGCTGCCAGAACTCATGCTTTTATTTGTTATTTTTCATTTTTGACATATATTTAGATTTATCTAAAATGTCTTCCAGATCTTTGTACCTTGTAGTGTACTACCTACACTACAAGTTGTTGTGAGGAAAGAAGTTTCCTAAATCTGAATGTACCATACAAATGAGTCGTGAGGTTCTCTTAGCAAGTAAGGTGTGATGTTATCCATGGCATTTAGAGAAAAGAGTCAGATTGAGATGAGGGCTCCTGGGAAGGAAAGCGTGCATCTTACCAGGACCCCAGAGTTGTTGGCACTGCTCCTGGTAGGTCAGGCACATGCCATTGTAACAGTATGCCTGCCCACCTTCACATGGGGTACCATCCATCTGGTAGAAGTTGGTAGGACAGTGAGGTGACTTGCCAGTACAGAACTCCGGAAGGTCACACTGCCGGGATTGCTCACGGCACAGAGTACCTGGAGCTAGCAGCTGAGTCATAAGGAAAGAAGGGATAAATCATAAGTGAATTATCTTCATTAAATTCCCAAAGACCCTGTGATCATCATCTATTTTATGTTTCTATAGAATTTTCTTATTTTCCATTTTTAATCCCAATACTCTCTTGCTGATATGTCAGGGCTATTGTTCTTTTTTTTTTAATTTAAAATCTTTTATTTTTTAAATAATTTTATTTATTTTTAAAAATATTTTTCCATGGTTACATGATTCATGTTCTCTCCTTCCTCTCTTCGCTCCCCTCCTGGAACTGACAAAAAATTCTATTGAGTTATATATGTATTGTCACTCAATACCTATTTCCATATTATTCTTTTTTGTAATGGAGTAATCTTTTAAAAACCAAAACCCCAAATCTTATACCCATATAAACAAGTGATAAATCGTGTTTTCCTTCTGCATTTCTACTCCCACAGTTATTGGGTTTGTTTTTTTTTAAACCCTTGCCTTCTGTCTTAGAATCAATACTATGTATTGGTTCCAAGGCAGAAGAGCAGTAAGAGTTAAGTGACTTGCCCAGGGTCACACAGCTAGGAAGTGTCTGAGGGCACATTTTGAACCCAGGACCTCCTGTCTCTAGACCTGGCTCTCAATCCCCTGAGCCACCCAGCTGCCCCCTTCCCTGGGATGGTTCGAGATCAGCTTGACCTAGAGACAGAGCCACAGACCCATTCTCATTAGCAGTCCCTTCCAGCAGAAAGCATCTCTGATTCCTACACCTTCTCCTTCCCCCAGTGGAAGCCAGGCCCCTCTCTTTAGTAGCCCTGTCTCCTCACCTTGCACTGGTGGCAGCAGGAGCCATGTGCACACTCCGCCCCTGGTTTCAGAGTACAATTAGAAGCATTGCAGCAGGGATTGTGGCATTCCTGGGGGAGAGAGGAGAATCACGAGGTGTTTATAGGGCTGATAGGAAGAGGTGGTGCAGGTGGAGAGGGGCATAGACCCATTCACCTCTAGTCCATGTCCCCACCCCCCAACCATGCACTAAAGACCCCAGAAGTCCACTCCCTTCAGAACCCCTTTAGATCCACTCCTCTGGCCCACAAAGAGTGCCCAGGAAGAGGTCATTAGAACAAGGGGAAGTGGTTGTGGCCCCTAATCACACCTGGGTTGGTCTCCTGGGTTCTGTCCCAGAAACTTCCTTTCTTACTAAAATTAACCGTAGCCCAATGAGTCCCTTCCATTTCTAAAATGCTGTGAGGCTGTGGGCTGCCAATAGAAGATAATTCTTCCCTTCTTCTCCCCAGCCTCAGTGGGGCTAATTTACTAAAAAGCCATGAACTTCTCACATATGAAACATACAGAGCAAGCTGATAAAACTCCCAGTTGGCATTTGCAGTTTCTGCATTACAATTGTGCTGAAGACTGAGGGGTTCTGTGAGGGAAAGGCAGTGTGGAAATTTAGAGCCAGACTTAGCTAGAGAATCTCCAGGTTTGGCTATGAAAAGATGGCCCTGTCTCATTCTATTGGCCCATATTCCCTATCTTTAGGGAATAAGTTATTATTTATCTATTATTCACTATCTTTAGGATCACAGGATTTATATCTAGAGAGATATTAGAAGTCATCCAGCCCAGTTTTTCACAGATGAAGACTTGAATTTGAGGAGGAATAAAGTGACTTGCCCAAGGTCACACAAGTACTAAGTGAGAGAGAAGAGATTTGAACTCAGGCCTTGTGAGGCCAAGTTCAGGACTCTTATGTTCCATTTATTATACTAGACTGTCTCCCATTTTATAGATAAGGAAGTTGAGGCCAAGGGGCTAGGTTTGGGGAAGTGACTTTTCCAAGGTTATAGGAGCAGTCATTCCAAAAACTTGGTTGACTAGTTGTCTCCAAATCAAGTGGTCTTGTAATTATACCACCCTGTATCTACAAGACTATAGGGGGCCATGCCTCTATATGATTTTTTGGGGTCCTGAGCTGCGTGGTGGCATAGGATAGTTAAGGCAGGAGAAAGAAAATGAGAACAACTAGACTAGTGGTTAGCCCATGCTGTCCCAAAGTCTGCGGGCTTGGGAGTTTATTATATACTCATTTCAAGCAAAAAGGAGTCAGAGTTGGTAAGGGGCAATAAATCACGCATAATCCATTGAAGTCTAAAGAATACAGATGCAAAGACAAATGGTCAAATTCCAAACCTTGGGGTTATTCAGCAGGGGATAATTCTGGGAGAGAAAATATCCTATGGAGATGCTCATCAATTGAAATCTGCAATCAGACTAAAGACTCAGGTTTTAATCTGAATATGGAATCAGCATTTGTTTAAGATTTCGGCTTCTTCAATTACCAAGGGAGGAAATCATCAACTCAATAGAAGCTGGTCTGCCACTTCAAAGCTCTCCAATAAGAATTGTAAAAAAGGTGGGGATCAAAGACTGAGTCAAAAGAGGAGCCTCAGATTTTTATCTTAGATGGCCCATTCAGTCTGCATCCTGACATGCAATGCAGAAAAATCATACACACAGTTTTACTTGCCGATGATTTTGTAATTGGATCCAGATAAAATATCTGTTACAGACTCTGTTTCTCTAAATAACTCCTAATAGCCTCTTGGAGGGATCAAGTTGATTTTGGATTAACCTACCTGCTGGTACCAGAGCCTTTTGGGGCTCAGGTGACCAGGACCAAACACAAAGACTGCCTCAGTCTGGATTGGTCACGTAGGGAATCCAGATAACAGGCCCTAAATTTGATCCTATTTCTCCAAAGGCTTTAATACATCGAACGGCTTCCCACACAAGACTTTTGGCATCAATCAATCATCAAAAAATGGTGGTGGTGGTGGGGTTCTCCTCTGAGCTTTTTTTTTAAACCTTTACCTTCTATCTTAGAATCAATACTATGTATTCGTTCCAAGGCAGAAGAATTGGTAAGGGTTAGGCAAAAAGGGTTAAGTGACTTGCCCAGGGTTACACAGCCAGGAAGTATCTGAGGCCAGATTTGAACCTAGGACCTCCCGTCTCCAGTTCTGGTTCTCTAACCACTGAGCCATCTTCCTCGCCCTCTCCTCTCCTGCATTAGCTTCAAACCATCACAACAGTCCTTAGTTCTTCCCTTATGATCATATTCCTTCCCTCTTCCCCCCACCACCAAGTTCTTACCTCCTCCTCACCACAATCACACTCTTCTCCATCTTCCAGGTACCCATTTCCACACCTCTGGCCACCATACAATGTCCTGGTATCTGGCATGTTGGAAAGACACATGCCACCTCCTGACTGCAGGTATCTGTCCAGCTCCTTCCTGTTGCACCGATTGAATACCTTGGGAAAGGGGTGCCTGGTAGAGGAAGGAGCACAGAGCTGGAATGAACCCACCAGCTGAGATAGCAATATGGTGGAGATGGGACACAAGTCTATTTGGATGAATCTATCTGCCTGATGGTTACCAGAATCATGCACCCATATTTCAAACCCCTTTTTTCCTTTTGTGCTGGCACAGGTTTGACTTTCATCTTTTATGATTGAGAGATGATCTAGTCAGCCCTGTGTTATGTTGCTTTCTTTGCCACATCATGAGAAGGTAAGGAAGGTCTTCGGTACATTGGATGGAAGCTCTCTGTCATACTTGGGGGAAAATAAGGTCAATTCTTGTCCAAGATGGGCACTAAGTGATCAACTATGATCTATACTGTTGGAGGAAAATTCCAAATTGCTGCAATCAGATCCACACTTGATCCAATACCTGAGTATGGACAACATGGGCATCCCAAATTTATTTATTTTTCTTCATATGGTACCAGAACAGGTATTTGAAAATCAGAGACAGCAGCATCACTCTTGTGGCATGGATGATACAGATCTTTGTATGTTTCAATGGAGTTATAAGCACTTTAAGATTGCTCTCCCCTTAGAACTAATAAACAAACCCACAAGAAAGTTTATTCACCAATTCACTCAATAAAAATTTATTAAGAAAAATCCCCTTATGTCCTTCAATTGGGGAATGGCTGAACAAATTGTGGTATATGCGGGTGATGGAATACTATTGTGCTAAAAGGAATAATAAACTGGAGGAATTCCATGCAAATTGGAGAGACCTCCAGGAAGTGATGCAGAGCGAAAGGAGCAGAGCCAGAAGAACATTGTACACAGAGACTGATATACTATGGTAAAATCAAATGTAATGGGCTTCTGTACCAGCAGCACTGCAATGACACAAGACAGCTCTGAGGGATTTATGGTAAAGATGCTACCCACATTCAGAGGAAGGACTGCAGGAGAGGAAACATATAAGAAAAACAACTGCTTGAATGCATGGGCTGAGGCGGACATGAATGGGAAATAGACCCTGAAAAAGGACACATGGTACAACCAGTGGAAATGTGTGTTGGCCATGGGTGGGGGGAGAGCGGGGGGTGAAGGGGAAAGTAGGGGCATAAAGTATGTAAACAGATTAAAAACGAATATTAATAAATGTCTAATAAAAAAAAGAAAAAAAAAAAAGAAAAATCCCCTTTCTGGTGCTGAAGGAGATTCAGAGTTTAAGGGAGAAGGGATGTAGCATAGAAGATAGATATTGGACATGGAGTCAGGAAGATCAGATTTGAATTCTACTATAGACATTCATAACCTTTGTCACACTGAGCTATTTATTTAACTTCTCCAGGCCTCAATTTTGTCATCAATAAAATGGGAGTGAAAATAGCACCCATCTAATAGGGTCTTTATTAAGATCAAATGAGATCCTATATATAAAACACCTTTTAAACCTGCCAGTCCTATATAAATTTGCACAATTGTTATTATTTTTATATAAACTTTAGTCACTGCTGTCATGGACCTAGTCTAATAAGAGGATAAAGACATAAATACATAGAGCTAGAATACTGAGCATTACATAACAAGTATGTTAAAGATAGATATTAAAACAAAGGTTTTATGTGAGGTCTGAAGGAGAAAGTTATTATAGCCAAGAGGGATCAGAGAAGGCTTCCTGGAAAAGGGGAAGGGAACAAGAATTTTTTTTAATTTTTTTTTAAATTTTTTTAAATTTGGAATTTTCTCTCCTGTCAGCCCTCTCCCACTCATTATTAAGGCAAGAAATGTGGTATCAATTGTACATGTGAATTCATGCAAAACATGGTTCCATTTAACTATGTTGCAAAACAGAAGAAAATAAAGTAAGTTTCTAAATTATGCTTCAATCTGTAGTCTCTCTAGAGGTGGATAGTATTTTCCATCAAATGTTCTTTGAAATTGTCTTGGATCATTAAATTGATTATAATGCACAGCCAATCATTGTATAATTTCACTGTTACTGTTCTAATTCCGCTTCCTTCACTTTGCATCAATTTATAGAAATCTTCCCAGTTTTATTGAAACCATGCTGCTTATCTTTTCTTATAAAATGATAATATTCTATTACAATCATATAACACAACTTGTTCAGTCATTGTTCAATAATGGGCATCCCCTCAATTTCCAATTCTTTGCCACCATAAAAAGAGCTGCTATAAATATTTTTGTATATAAGTGTCCTTTTTTTTTTCCTTTGGAATGCAGACTTAGTAGTGGTATTATAGAACAAATGACATGCATAGTTTTATTTTAGGCAAATTTCTAAATTGCTCTCCAGAAAAGCTAAACCAGTTTGCAGTTCCACCAACTATGTATGAGTGTCCAAATTTTTCCATGTCCCCTCCAGCACATCATTTTCCTTTTCTATCATATTAGCTTAATCTGATGTGACCATTGTTAATAACCTACTCTGTGCCAGACATTGTGTTAAGTGTTTTATAAATATCATCTCATTTGATCCTCACAACAACCCTGAGTGATAGGTGCTTTCATGATTCACATTTTATAGTTGAAGAAAAGGAGTCAGAGGTTAAGTGATTTGCCCAGGATAGCTAGTAAGTGTCTGAAGCTAATTTGAACTCATATCTTCCTATCTCCAGGGCCAGGGCTAGAGGAGGTAGCATTTGAATTAGGCTTTAATTGAAAGGACAGGAACTCAACCAGCACAGATGGAAAAGGAAAACATCCTAGGGCTGTGGAATAGCATAAGCAAAGGCATGGAAGCTAGGCATAGCTAGGTGTGTTTCAGGGAAACAAATAGTCCAGTTTGCTAGGAATATAGAGTACAAAGAGGGGAGGAGGGCATATGTGAAAAAGGCATGGAACTGTCAGGGAGGGCTGGATTATGAGTGGTGCCGAAAGTTAGGCAGAGGAGTTTGAACCCTAGTAAGGAGTCAGGCAACTGGAAACCACTGAAGATCTTTAAAAAACTACTTTAGAACATTTTAAGATGATCAGAGGACTACATCAAAGGACCCAAGTCATGGGCTCAATTCTATGCCAGATGGCTTCATTTCATTTCATGGTCGCAGACCACATCCCTAACTCTAGCCAGCCAGTAATCTTTGTGGAGTCATTTCATCACTACATCCTTCTAGTCACCTAGGTCCTTAACATCAGTGTCTTCCCATTATTCAGCTGTTCCAATCACGTCTGACTCTTCATGAACCCACTTGGGGTTTTCTTAGCAAAGATACCAGAACAGTTTGCTGTTTCTTTCTCCAGCTCATCTTTTAGATGAGGAAACTGAGGCAAACAGGGTTAAGTGACTTGCCCAGAGTCACACAGCTGGGAAGAGTAGAGGTTAGATTTAAACTCAAGAAGATGAGTCTTCCTGATTCCCAGCCCAGTGCTCTATCCACTGTGCCACCAACATGTCCCCTAAAATAAATAGGTATTATTGATCACAACATGAACTAATTGAGAGAGTTTGAGGATTCAGTGAAAATATGTACCTGTGTAGTTCTTTCAAGGAATGGGGGTAGGAATGAGTGAAGAGGTAACAAAACATAAAGTATGAGCCCTATAATGATGGGTTACCATGAAGGGAGTAGAACCAGACAAACAATTTATATGACTATAATTATGTCAATGAAAACAACTATGAAGGATTCCAGAATTCTTTTTTTTTTTTAAACTCTTACCTTCCATCTTAGAATCAATACTCTGTATTGGCTCCAAAGCAGAAGAATGGTAAGAGCTAGGCAATGGGGGTTAAGTGACTTGCCCAGGGTCCCACAGCTAGTAAGTGTCTGAGACCAGATTTGCACCTAGGACCTCCTGTCTCTAAGCCTGGCTCTCAAATCCACTGAGCCAGCCAGATGACCCCAACCTCAGAATTCTGATCAAAGCAACAATCAATCACAACTCCAGAAGATAGATGATGCTTCCTGAAACCCTCTTCTTGGCTGAGCCACGATGGGCGAGAAGTGCAGAATGAGACTATGATTTTCAGACCCAGCCAATGTGTGGCTTGGCTTGACCACTCTTATTTATTACAAAGAAGGGCTTCTATTTCCGGATAAAAGGGAACTCTACAAGATGGGGAATAATTGGCTAATGATAATAATGCAACAAAGAAGTACAAAAGAAACATTTAAAATATTTTTGTATTATATTGTAGGGCTCAAAGAAAGCTCTACTTAAAGTGAATTTTGGAGCTGGGCAGATTAAACAAGGCATTCACTCTTTCTGGGAGATGAAGCCTCCCTCCATACTTTCCCTGAATGGTTATAAATGCTTCTCCCTCCCCTTTTCTTTCTCTGAGGGACACAGCAGTGCTCCTGACAGAACCTGAGCCCCTCATTCCACTTCATGTACTCCTTGTTATTGACAAACACCCAGATCATCGTAAGAAGCCATGATAATGACACTGATGATACCCAACATTTGTACAGTTTAAATAATAGTTTTCATAGTACTGTCACTTTTTTCCCCATTAACATCTTATAAGGACCCACCCCATAAGGAGGACAGGTACTATGACTGTGCTTTGAAAAGATGACCCTGAGGCAGGAAAAGCAGGGCCAGAACCAAGATGGGATGCCTAGGTCACCTGCCTTCAAAGTCAACTGCAGAGCATAGTAAAAAAAAAAAAAAAAAAAAAGGATACTAGCCTTGGAATCAGACTAGAGGGATTCAAGTTGGAGTTCTACTACCTAATGAGCTGAGGGACCATAGAACATATCACATCTCTCTGAGCCTCATTTTCCCCATTTGTGAAGTGGACAGAATTAGGGAAGGAGGAGGCAAGGGAAATGAGATTAGAAGTGCAAAAATGCTTTAATACTCTAAACTAAAAGACAATTACATTATGTTATTATACACATATCACCTTCCCACCAAAAGTCACAGGACTCCACAATTGTTTCTAAGAACCCTCTGCCCAAAGTTCTAACAAAGAACTTGCAGGATCTTTACAGTTACCTTTAAGATACATTGAAAAATATAGGCCATTGTCCTGTCGGACCTTAACCTCCATCCTTACAAACTTCTTAGTCAAGATGTTAGTCTTAAGATCTGCCATTAACTAGCTGTGTTCCATTAGGCAAATTGCTTCCAATCTCTAGCCTCCATTTTCTCACTTATAAAATCAGAGATGATTTCCAAAATCCCACGTTCTAACATTCTATGTTCTAAAAATCCTTTCCAGCTTTATTTTAAGATCCTTTCTAAAATATTCTAAATTAATTAATTAAATAAATATAGCACACCACACCACACCCCAAAAAGATCCTTTCTAACTCTATTTCTGGTTTATGCTCAAGATCTCTTCTAGTTCTAATATTCTGTGTCTTAAAGGTTCCCTTCTAATTTTATCTCTATGTTCTAAGGTCTCTCCTAGCTCTAAGATTATGTACTAGCTTTAACATTCTCTGTTCTAAGGTTCCTTCCAGTTGTATCCTTCTATGCTCAGTGCTCTCAGGTCCCTTCCAGTTCTGACATCCTGTGTTCTAAGATCTTTAGAACATTCTTTGTTCTAGTTCTAGCACTCTAAGTTCTAAGGTCCCTGATAATTCTGCCATTCTGTGTTCCCGTGTCCCTTCCATTCAGTGGTCTAAGATCTGTCCCAGCTCCCCACACGACTCACCCAGTGGCGGCAGCCATGATGCAGCCACCATCTGCCGCGCTTGCCGAGCAGCAGTCTGCCGAGTCATGGCTCATTCCAAAGTTATGGCCCATCTCATGGGCCATGGTGGCAGCTACCCCAATGGCATTCTCTGAGTGATCCTGGAGGGAAGGAGAAAGTTCAGTCAAGGCGAGCACTTGTGAGCCATCACCCCATAACCATGACCTTCTCTAAAGATCTTCTTACCTCTTCTTTACGAATCCAGCCCTACATACATACACACATAGATATTTCATAAGTGCTTGGAGCCCTTCTGATGCAGTGATTTGGCAGTCATTTTTTTCATAGCATTTAAAGAAGATGAATTTAAGGTATTCTCTACTGGATCAGACACATGCCCTAGCTAGCTAGCCTAGTGGTATGGCTCAGGGGGAGTCCTACCATGGGACACGTCATAGAAGGCTGTGGTTGTTTTTTTTTTAACATCACCCTGAAAGGTTACCTCACATATTCTGTTGAGGAATACCTCAGCTGAGGACAGCACTTTTTTAGAGTATTTACCAAAATCCTTAATTGCATAAGGACAGACGTAGTGTCACTTCTATTATTTTCCCAGTTCCTTGGCTAGAACATATGTTATAATATGTACATATATTACATTAATATTTATAATAATGTAATATATTCTGTTATTATTAATATTTAATGTTAATTATTAATATAATATTAGTATGTTGTGATATTGATTGTGTGATATAATGATGTGACTATTATAATAATATTTATGATATTATTTATATAATATTATAAATATAAACTCTGCATATTTCAAGAAGGGATGAGGGACCCAAAGTGGGTCAAGGGAGTGATGTTATCACACCAGGAGTAACGCTGCTTCATTTAGTTGTAATTCATGCTAAATTAATTGACCTGGATTCTATGGTTCTGTTGAATGCACACCAGAGCTTAGCTTTTTAGCTTATATAGTAATTGCTTTCCTATCTCCTTTCTTCTAATTTCTCATTAGAGATTGCTGAGAAGAATTGCATAGGACATAAGGTGTTTTCAGCCAATATTTGCTGGGATTGCCACCAGTAGTTTGGGGGGGGGGAGAACGGAAGGGAGGGGGTCAGTTTTTTCAACCCAGTGGGAAAAATAGAGGCCAATTTGCAAAGATGTAGATTTCCTGGTTCATGCAACAATTTAATTAGCTTCTCTACTACCTGACTTAATGGGCAAGACTCACCATGTTGACCCCTCCAGACTGGTACACGGAACACATGGCCATCAGTGGGGCCAGACCAATTGTGGTACCATGGAAAGACATTCCCCTAAAAGTGAAGAGAGAAGATAATGAAGCTTAGCTTGAGAGGATCACCTCAAAAGTCAGCCAGATATAGAAACAGCCTAATTGACAATGACCTATTATAATTTTCAGTGGTTTCACTAAAAAGCTAACTTTCTTAAGCCCATCCTCTGACTCACAGACAAATAAAAAGTCTTCTCATTTCTGGGTCATCTCTATGGCTTCCAAGATGACCCCCAACCCTCTCACACCACCATTTTCCTTTATCTACTTCCATGCAAACTCACAGAGGAGAAAAGCAGAGAGCAATGATTTCAAGAGTCAGAGACGTAGTTTCCCAGTCTCCTCCCCTTCCTATAATATGGCAATAGCCTAATCTTACTGGAAGGAAATGAGCAGGGTTTACAAATTGCTTCCCATTCCTGCTGGACAGGATGAGGCCAGCTGGGTGGAGGAGGGGGTAAGGAGGGGAAGGTGGCATAGGTCATGATGCCCAAGATGATTCACACTCACATCCTTCAGCTGCCAAGCTTTCACATCAGCATCTCAGGTGGAAAGAGGTAGCTATGGGTTCTGGTGCATCATCCCCCATCACACCTCAGGACCAACAAAGCTAAAGCCATTTCAGGCTGTATTATGAGCTTATAGGAATGAGGGGCTGATAGTTCCACTGTAAAAGATGCCCTGGTGAGGTCACATCTGGAATATCATACCCAGTTTGGAGCCCCTTTTTAAGAATAATACTAAGGTGGAAAGCATCCAGAGAATAGCTGCCCTGATAGGAAAGGGGCTTGTGTCCTTAGTACATGAGGAACTGAGCATAATTAGCCGGGACAAGTAAGAACTGGTGTGGGCAGGGATTAGGAGAAGGATGACAGGCTGTCTTTAAATATTTAAAAGACCATTAATGAGGAAGGGAGTTGACCTGTTCTGTTTGTCCTCAGAGGGCAGGTATAGAAGTTCTGGGTAAAAGTAGCAGAGGGAAATTTAATCTCAAATTAAGGAAAAGCCTCTAACAACTAGAGCTATCCACAAGAGAGATGGGCTGCCTTAGAAGGAGAGGGATCACCCTCACCGGACATCTTCAAGCACAGGCTGGATGACTGACTGCCCACTATGTTGTAGCAGGATTCCATTTGAAGTACATGTTAGACTAGATGGTGACTAAGGTCCCTTACAACTCCCAAATTCTGTGATGCTATATTTAACTTTCCAAAGGTCCTTTCAAGTTCTAACATTCTATGTTCTAAGGTCCTTTTCAGTTCTTTTTTCCCTCTTGAGACTAGGCGTCCCTACCTCACTCAGGCTAAAAGCACAGCAACCACTCAAAGATCTAATCTCATTGCTGATTGGTAACAAAGGCAGAAAAACCTGTAGTTTTTCTAACCTAGACCCTCCCTAGGCAGCCTGGAGGCTTTCTGTTCTGAAGGCACTCACCATATTACTGCCAGACAGTGCAAATATGCAATCAACTTTGGCCCTGCTGAGACTCAGAACTCCTACTCACATGACCCACCAGTCTCAGTAGTCCTCAGCAGCAAGGATTACATCCCTTCTGAAGGAATGAGATTACTTTCTACTTCTACACTATATATTATGTCTGTAACTTAATTGTTCGTTGTCTCTTCCCTTAGAATGTGATGCTCCTTGATGACCATATTTCTGCCTTTTCTTTGGATCTTCAGCCCTTGGCATAGTGCCTGACACACAGGCACAGTTATTATAGTTAAAATGTTTAACATAGTCATTATTCTTAATCAACTGAGCTTATTCACTGATTTTGTGACTAAACTTGGGAAAAGATACTATTCTATACTTTGGGACTCCCCAAAAGCTTGAGGTCCAAGTAGTCTAAACATAGTCCAAGCACTCTTTTGCAGGTACTTTCTTCAATTTTTCTACCAGCAGCTCTTATCATAATTCTCATTTAATCTTTCTTTTTTAACTTTTCCCTAGCTCTAGGTACCTCCTTTTACTTGCTATGCACTCCTGGGAAGAAGAGATAAATGAATGGAGAAGAAGAAATCAGAAGACAAAAACCAAAGAATGGCAATCACCTGTCAGTAATTTCTCTTAAAGAGAAAAAGAAAAAAATGTTCCAATGAGTCTGAGAACTTATTGTGTTCTTTCCACAAGTACGGGATTGCCACCCCTCTGTACCTTTTTGATTACACAATTCATTTCTATAGATTACCCACAGAAGATCTCCCCAATGTGCTAAAGACCTTCTTCTCTTTCCTTTAATTTTTCATAGGATCATAATATCAGTTTTAGAGCTAAAAAAGACCCTAGAGGTCAGATAATCCCTCCCCACTCATTTCATAGATGAGGTAACTGAGTCCAGAGAGGCGAAATGATTATTACTGCCCAAATTAGTAAGTGGTAGAGCCAAGAGTCAAACCTAAGTCCTCTAACTTCAAATCTGGCACCCACCCAAAAGAAGCACTCAACCATGATAACATGATAATGGTGGCAGGCTGTCCATCTGTTATTCCTCCCTCCCTCTATCTATAAGGTCAGTCCATCTCCTTTTCTAGTCATACAGATCCTTGATGATGACTTTTCTGCCATGCCTTCCTCTGCCTCTCCATATTAAATGCAAAGCTACTTGTGGGCCTCTTAATCATTTCAAAATCTGGGCGAGATGTTTGGGAAAACCCAAGGGTAGACCAAGATTGGAGTAAAACTGTGGTGTAGTCAAACTGGTCTTCTCTCTATTTCTCATACTAGAGATTCCATCTCTCATCTCCTTGCCTTTGACCTGGCCTTTTCTTATGTCTAAGATATACTCTCTCCTCATTCCACCTAATAGAATCCCTCTCTTCTTTTTTTTTAAACATTTATTAATATTTATTTTTTAGAAAAGTTAACATGGTTACATAATTCATGCTCTTACTTTCCCCTTCACCCTCTGAGCTCTCCCCCCACCCCCTTGGCTGATGCGTATTTCCACTGGTTTTAACATGTGTCATTGATCAAGACCTATTTCCAAATTGTTGATAGTTGCATTGGTGTGGTAGCTTCGAGTCTATATCCCCAATCATGTCCACCTCAACCCATGTGTTCAAGCAGTTGTTTTTCTTCTGTGTTTCCTCTCCTTTAGTTCTTCCTCTGAATGTGGGTAGCGTTCTTTTCCATAAGTCCTTCAGAATCCCTCTCTTCTTTTAAGACATAGCTCAATCACCACCTTCTATATGATGCCTTTTCTGATATTCCTGACTGCTGGTGCCCTTCCTCCCTCCCAATTCTAGTATAAGTGCTGCTGAAGCAAGCACCCTTCCTCCCTCCCAAACTACTTCATGTTTAATCACCTTGCATTTAGTTGTATTTATTCTCTTTATATTTATTCTGGAAATGTAGGTCTATGTATTTGTTGTCTCTTCCATTTAGATGTAAGAGGAAGGACTGCTTCATTCTTTATCTTTGTGTCCACAGAGCCTTACACAGTGTTTAGTAGGCATTTAATAAGTGTTTGTTGATTGATAGCAGGATGAAGATACACCCCATGATGCCAGCCTACTCTGAAGAATTTTTAAGAACTGGAGAAAATATTTCATGTGGCCTCCACTGGTTGGTTATCCCCTTGCCCTCCATCAGGGTAGATTCCACTCTGCTGATCATTATATTAAAATATAGCAACTGTTACTGAAATTGGCTGATTGGAAAATATCTTGGGTTCATAGAATTTCAATTCTGAATCAGCAGAAGTTAAAAGTCTGTTGTCAGCTCACGCCATTCCCCCCCTAATCATTCTACTCTATGCCCCCTGAGTTGATCTGTGGAATTCTTTTTTCTTTTTAAACATTTATGTTGTCTTAGAATTGATACCAAATACTGGTTCCAAGGCAGAAATATGGCAAGAGTTACATAATAGGTGTTAAATGACTTGCTTTGGATCACACAACAGGAAAGTATCTGAGGCCATTTGAATCCAGGAACTTCTAACCCTAGGCCTGGTGCCCTATCCACTGAGTCACCTAGCTTCCCCTATCCTTTGCCTTTAATGCTCTTCTCCCTTAATAGTAACATCATTTTGGTCCTCTGAGTACAAAAGGACAACCACCAACCTTCTCTGTTAACTGACATGGATTCTATGTCTCCAGAGATAATCATGACAATGAGCACAAAAATTTCCACAATGGGGTGAATGACTGGCCAAGGCATTCTGCCCAAGTAATTAGAGACAAAGAAGCCCAAGGGAACAGGTTCCTACCTCATGTGTGCCAATTAACTTTGAATGAAGAAAACTCCTGACCACACAGTCAGCACAGTGATAAATGTGTGCCCTCTGTCCCAAGAGGGTTGCTTCACTCCCTAATTGGGCCTGTCATCTCTTTCTACTTCTTAAGGACAGGAACTACATTTTACATTCTTTCTCTCCTGCTTAGCACAGTGCTAGGCACTTGGGAATCGTAGAAAGGAATCAGCACAGTGTCTCAAACACAGAAGATGCTTAAATATTGAACTGAACATAATCCAAGCACCTCATTTTATAGATGAGGGAACTGACATCCAAAAGCAGAAAGTGAAATTATTTGGTCAAATATAAGGAGGTAGGACTTGAACTCAAGTCATCTGAGTGCTCACCCATGACCTTTCATTGCCTGATAGCATATACTTAACTATTTCAGAGCCTTGAGCAAATAGCCTACCACAAGATATTCGGCCACTAGCCCCAGGAAGTGAACCTGACAACCACAGTGATGGAGAAATTCAAACAATAGGCACTTATGAAGTACCTGCTCCTTCTCCAGTATCATGCTGCACACTGCAGATACAAGAACAAAAAGGAAATAGCCAGTAATCTTAAGGATCTTGCTTACAGTAGATGAATCAGGAAAGGGATGAAGGGATCTTGCATCCATCACTTGTTTGAAACCCTTCTATTTGTCCTTCTTAGATAGACTCAGAGATTAGACTCTGGTCCTGGACCAAAAGAGACAGAGCTACTGCCCCAGCAAAACCAAACAGGCCAAGCACCTAGAGCCAAGAGGTCCAAGGAAAATTTTCTGGGCAATCTTTGACAGCAAGCTCCTATCAGCACCTTTCTGGACACATTCCTGGATGTGGCCTCTGAAGTCTGACTTCAGCCCTGCTGCTGCTGCCTTGCCTACCTTCTTGGTCTCAAAAGCAGCCTGTTAACTAAGCATCTGCCTGGTTCATGATCACTGCAGACTCGGCTCTCCATGCACAACCCTCTGGGTATTCTTGTGAAGAATCCCCTCATCCTTTCTCCCAAATGCCTGACCTACCCCAAACCTTTCAAGCCTCTATCACTGCCCCAGAACAAGCCCTATCCCAGCCACCTTCACTCATCATATCTGGGTCTCAACTATGGCCTGCCTTAGTTCCTTCTTTCTTGTTGTATCCCCAGAACCTAGCATAGGCTTGGCACTGGCTCTCATCAGAGCCCTAGTATAACACTTTGGGGAACCACCACCTTCCTCCAGCCTTGTCCCAGATCATCCTCTTGGTCAACTCTCAAAAAACTCAAGCAGCTAAAATTCATTCAAGGGAAAATGGGCATTCTGCAGCATAAGCTCCCCCAACTCATCCTTTGTCACACAGATATTCATCATTTAAAAGAGTGATTCCCAAAGTGGGCGCCACCGCCCCCTGGTGGTGCTGCAGGGATCCAGGGAGCGGTGATGGCCACAGGTGCATTTACCTTTCCTATTAATTGCAATTAAAATTTTTTAAAAATTAATTTCCAGAGGGCAAAGTAATACTTTTTCTGTATTAGTATTATCCCCATTTTAGATGAGGAAATTGAGGCTCAGACAAATTAAGTGACCTGCCCTGGGTCACACAACTAGTAAGTAGCAGAGCTGAAATTAGAACCCAGGACTTCTGTCTGCGGATCTAGTACTCTTTCTACTTCAGCACCAACAGTGGTGGGTGCTGTCCTCCTCATACAAGAAGAAGCAGAATCTCTTAGCTCAGGAATAGTCCACGTACGTGATCAGTTGGGCGTTGTCGTGGTTCTTCTGTACAAGTAGCTTGCGTCGCCAGCTGAGAAAGGACCAGAGCGTAGAATATGGATTCTCTGAGACTTCACACATGTTTCCATGAGTCCACACTTCCAAGCCCACAAGGGCAATACGGATGTTCAGGGAGCGATAAAACTAAAAGGATAAGGGAAGCAAAACATATATTGGTATCTCTTCTTATTCATTCATTTCAGTTGTGGGTCCAATTCTTTGTGACCCCATTTGGAATTTTTTTGGCACAGATGCCAAAGTGTGCCATTTCCTTTTCTGGCTCATTTTTTACAGATGAGGAAACTGACGTAAGCAGAGTTAAGCGACTTTCCCGGGGTTACTCAGCTAGTGAGTGTCAAAATCCAGATTTGAACTCAGGAAGATGAATCTTCCTGAAGTCAGGCTGTCTCTGGCATTTTTTCACTGCCTCTTAAAATTACATCAATTTAGATTCACATCATTTCTCCCCTAATGAGCAGTCAAAGCATCAGTGATCACGCTGGTTTTTCTCAGCATAACTTGGGGCAAAAAGAAATAGGCATTAGACCCATCTTTCAGACAAGAAAAAATAGACCAAGAGGTGAAAGACTAATGAAAAAACCAAGAGCAGGATCTCAGGAGTAAGAGTTTAAAGGGTCTATAGAAGCCATCTTGGTCTGAAAGATGTAAGAACTAAGAACCAGTGTAGGTAGAGGCAAGACAGCACAGTGGAAAGAATACAGGAGTCAGAGGACTCAGGCAGGGGGAGAGATAATCCCAATTCTATTATTTGTTCCTTGGATCTCATCCTTACTGAGTAATGATGGCCTCAGACACTCACTAGTTGTGTGACCCTGAGCAAGTCACTCAACCCTATTTGACTCAGTTCCTCAATCTGTAAAATGAACTGGAGAAAAAAAAGGCAAACTATTCTAGTATCATTGCCAAGAAAACCCCAAATGGGGTCACAAAGAGTCAGACTCAACTGAAATGGCTGAGCAACAACAAGGATAGGGAAAGCACTTGAACTCTCCATGCCTCAGTTTCCCTACATTTAAAGTGGGAATAAAATATTCATACATATTACATACTTCAAAGACTTGTTGTGAAGTTCAAATGAAATAATACATGTAAAAGGTTTCACAAACTCTAAAACAATATATAAATGTCAACTGTTATCATCATTATCATAACTATCTTAGAATCATGGTCAAATAATAGCATCTCTGAGCCCCAGTTTCCTTATCTATAAAATGAGAAGTTTGGGCTCATGGTCCCTTCCATGTGATCTATGATCTATAATCCTTTAATAATTACCATAATCATTATTATTATCATCATTATATTGTAATTATTATCTTGGTTAAGTCTCTTCCTTTCTCTAGACCTCAGTTTTCTAATCTGTAAAAGGAATCACCAAAGTTTCCTTCTCAATAAATAAAGCCAGGATGGATTTCAATATGGGGCAGTTAGGTGATACAGTGGGTAGAGCACCACACCTGGAAACAAGAAAACTCATTTTCCTGAGTTCAAATCTGGTCTCAGACACTCACTGCATAACTTGGGCAAGTCACTTTACCCTGTTTACCTCAGTTCTCAGTTTCCACATCTGTAAAATGAGCTGGAAAAGGAAATGGCAAACCACTCCAGTATCTTTGCCAAAAAACCTAAATGGGGTCATGAAGAGTAGGAAACAACTGAAAAATGCCTAAACAACAAACAACATGGTATGGAAGAATCACCACTGGATTTGGAACAGCAGATCTGGATTCAAATCCAGGCTCTTCTACTTACTATGTGTGTGATCTTAGATAAATTACCTAATTTCTCTGGGCTTCCTCAGATCCAGCAAGGCAGAGGGAATAGAAGGGCATTTTACTTCATGCAAATTAGTCATTCATTCAACAAACAGTTATTGAGTGACTGCTTGTTAATTTGTGTAATACAAATGACCCATGACCAGGAAAGAAAACTAAGGTTGCAAGTGACTTTGAAGCAGAGTGCTGAAAATCCTCACCATCAAAACTAAACACATGAATCATTTAGAAAACAGTTCAAGAAAGATTTGTATTTTAATGACTCCTTTGCCTCCATCCCAATTTCATTCACCCCTTCTTTGGGTTGAACCAATCTGGCTAATCTGGTCACTCTAAAAGCCAGACCAACTTCCCACCTACTAAAGCCTAAGAATGATGAATATTAAATGAAAAGCTAGAGAATCCGCCTCCTCCAGTGGTCCCACGGGAGACAAATTTTTCCATTTTTTCCAGATGTTGTTCCTGCTTTGGATTGAAAATTATTCCAATGTTTTCCTAGAACAGGCTGAGGGTTGGAGAGAGGTGCTAAAATAATGGCCCATGGGACCGATTCCTCTAGTCATTCCTGGTCCAAGTTTGGCAGTAAGAGAATCCTTCCTTTCTTCTTCCCAGGTCTCCTTTCCTCCCTAACGTTCTCCAGAGGGAGTCAGTTTGGGTCCCACTAAAGGATAAGTCATTTGATTAGGACAAAAGTAAAGGTCTGAACTTGGGTTAATTTTTTTTAAAAATCAACTGTGAAAGTACAGAATAAGGGAGACAAGGCAGGACAGCAACCTCGTTGAAAAAACTGAGTTTAGCTGACTGAAAACTCATTGAGAGGGATCAAAGACCAATGCCATATTAGGGTATACAAATAAAATTCTAGAGTTCAAAAAGAAACAAAGATAATCAAGACAACTTTGAAAGTTATATGTTGGATTTATTGTATACTTTAAAAGGAAAATAAGATATATAGTCTCATGTTCAAGCTTCTTTTTCTATACTGCATTGAATATGGATATGCTCATTTATTTGGTGTTGGTTAAGTTTGGAATTTTTTTTTAATTAAGTGATGGAAGTGATCATCCTGCTGTGCTCAGTCTGCCCTGGTAATCTTGTCATCTTGTACTGAGTTCTGGTTGTTTCATTTTCAGGAGGGACGCTGACAAGCAAAATGTAACCAGAAGATTCAACCAGGTTTAGTAAACAAGACTAGAAAATATGCTATCTAAAGATGGTTAGTCTAGAGAAGAGAAGACTTTTGGGGGAGATAATGCTCTTCAAATATCGAAAGGGCTATCTATCATGAGACTAGTTCTATTGGGGCCCAGAAATCATAAATAAGATCACTCATGGAAAATAAGGGGAGATTGGTGGTGCTATAGAATGAAAAACCTCCGAACAATAAGAACTCTCTTTAAGTGGAACAACCGCCTAAGGAAGGAATGAGTTGCCATCTCTGGAGACGTTCACACAGAAACTGGATTGCAATTTGTCAAGGATGATATAGAGGAGATTCCTACTATAAGCCTGGCACTGATCATGGTGACTTCTGAGTTCCTTTCTAGTACTAATTTATTATAATTATAATTTTTATTATATTAGTATTGTTATTTATTATATTAATTATAATTTCAAAAACTGTGTGTGGGACTATGTATTACTTTCTGGGTTAAATTGTTCAGTGCCATGTAGATTATAATAAACTATCAAAATCTTGCTGTAGTGTTGTTGCTGTTGTTCAGTTATTTCAGTTGTGTCTGACTCTTCATGACCCCATTTGGGATTTTCTTGGCCAAGAAAATTTGTTATTTCCTATTTCCTTCTCTAGCTCATTTTACAGATTGGGAAACAGAGGCAAAAAGAGTTAAGTAACTCACCCAGGGTTACACAGATACTAAGTGTCTGAAGCCAGATTTGAACTTCGGAAGTGACGCGTCTTCGGGACTCTCATGAAACCCAGCAATATCTTAGGGTTGGAACACACCTCAGAGGTTCAGACTTCCTTCTACAGTCATCTTGGTCTCCACTTGAAGACCCCCAGGAATGGGAAACTCAACATTTCCTGAGGCAATTTTCTATTTTTCAAAAACTCTCATTGTTCCTTATATTAAAGGGAGAGACAGTGTGGTATAGTGGATAAACAGCTGGCCTTGGAATCAAGAAGGTCTTGGTTCAAGTACCATCTCTGACACATGCTGGCTCTGGATAAGTTATTTATAATTTTAGTTGTCTAGGCCAGTGATGCCAAACTCAAATGGAAATGAGGACTGCTCATAAGGATGCCTGCCAGTTACTTACTGACAAAAAAAATCACATATTAACAATATCTGTTCTATTCTTGACACTAAAATGAACTGTACACGTATTTTTTAAATAAACCCTTTCCTTCTGCCTTAGAATCAATACTGTCTATTGGTTCCAAGGCAGAAGAGCAGTAAGGGCTAGACAATGGGGGTTAAGTGACTTGCCCAGGGTCATACAACTAGGAAGTATCTGAAGCCAGAACTGAATCCAGGACCTCCTGTCTCCAGGCCTAGTCATCTGTCCACTGAGCCATCTAGCTTCCCCATAAATGTATCAAATGCATTTATATTTATTTTCTTAAATATTTCCTAATTATGTTTTAATCTAGGTAGGGTCTTATGTGTTTGACTTCTTTACCCAGCAACTCTCTAAGCCGATAATTTGAAGAGAAGGACCTACCTACATTAGTAAAGAGTTTCCTTTACCTGAGAGTCCTCTATACCGATGAAATCACCTTTCAGTTCCTATCTCTAACCATTAAAATGAAATCTATCTCTCTGTAACTTCTGCTCCGTTCTCGTTGAACTTCATCCTAGTGTCAAAAAAACCCAAAAATATTGGAAGGCATGAAAATCAGCCTCCTAGGACCTGGCCTTAAGCTTTCTCTTCTCTAATCCAAATATCTCAAGGCCTTCAGCTGGTTGGAAGCTGGTTGAAAGGTTCTTTCACTATCAGGGTCACCCTCCAGTAGTCACGCTCCAGCTTGTCAAGACCTTTCTTAAATCGTAGAGCTCAGAAATGGTCATAATGATCCAGATATCATTACAGTTCATGTGAAAAAAAAATCTGGGGATTTTCATGAACTGAAACTCAAAAGGAGTCGATACTGTTACGTGGTAACCAAAAAAAGCCAATAAAAGATTAGACAAGCATTGTGTACAGAATTCAAAAAGACATGGGCTTATGGTTTTGGGAAGGTAGGTTTATCCATATTAAATTCCATCTTATTATATGTGTTAGTAACTAAACTCATATTTTAATCTTTTGATATTTTTATTAAAATTCTACTATTCAAAATATTAGCTAACCCTCATTGATTGTGTCATGTGAAGATTTGATAAACTCTTCTCTGTGGCTTCATCCTTGTTACTGTTAAAAATATTGAGCAAGACAGGTTTAATGATAAGAATCTTGTGGCACTCCACAGTCCTCCACATTGACACTGACCTATTTATCATCACTTTTGTGGGTCCATCAGTCAGTTCTGAAGCTAATTATTTTCCTTTGTCACCTGAATGTCTCCATCTTGTCCATTAAAATATTGTGCAAGATTTTATGAAATGCCTTATTGAAATTCTCCTCAATTATGTATATAGTATTCCTCTTTTCCTAATCTGGTAACTAGATCAAAGGAAATGAGATTACCTTGGCACAATTCGCTTTTTTTTTTTTTTAAAAAACACTTACTTTGTGTCTTAGAATCAATATTAAGTATTAGTTCCAAGGCAGAAGAGTGGTAAGGGCTAGGCAATAGGGGTTAAGTGACTTGCCCAACATCATATAGCTAGGAGGAGTTTGAGACCCGATTTGGACCCAAGACCTCACATCTCTATCCACTGAGCTTCCTAGTTGCTCCTTCAATTTGCTCTTAATGAATATATAGTGGTTCATGGTGCTTCTTTTTATAAAATTCTCGTTTTGTCATTTTTTAGTCATGTTAGTTTCTTCATGACCCCTTTTGGGATTTTCTTGGCAAAGATGGTTTGCTATTTCCTTCTCCAGCTCATTTTACAAATTAGGGAACTGAGGCAAACAGGGCTACACAACTTACCAAGATCACGCAGCTAATAAGTATCTGAGGCCAGATTTAAACTTGTGTAAATGAATCTTCCTGACTCCTGGTCCAGCATTCTATCTGCTGCACCACATGGCTGCCCCTAAATTCTCATACACTGTCTGATTAAATAATCCATTCTACACACCTGGTCTCACCTTATCAACATAATTAGCAATCTCCATGAGTTTGTGTTTGGTGGCATCCGGGTCTCGACGGTTCTTCTGAAACTGAAAGGAACAAACAAAACCAGGTGATTCCTCAAGAAGAGGCTTAGAACATCTGTCCATTTTTTTGTACAGATACTTAAGGCAACTTTGCACCTTCCAGGCTCTATCTTTTACCAAACTGTGACAAGTACTCAAAGCAGGGAAAGTTGAATTAAATCTCACCATTCTCAGGGCTCCATGACTAGCATCACCACCTCTATGGTGCTCAGGAGATATTCCTAAAGATAATCATCCAAGGAATGTGTATCATAATATTGAAAGCTTCAGAGAGCATGTGGCAGAGATAGGTAGAAAACCATCTTTGAAGTCAGGAAGTATTGAAGGAGGATAACAATGACATTGATAAACTGAAGAATATCCAAAGGTGGATAACCCAACAGGGTAGAAGGCCCTGAGACCATATCATATGAGGATTGGTTGAAGGAATCAGGCATGGTGAGCTTTGAGAAGAGAAGACTCAGGAGTGACCTGACAGCTATCTTCAAATATAAAATGGACTTGTGAACTGGAATGACCTCCAAGAATTGATACAGAGTGAAAGGAACAGATCCAGGAGAACATTGTACACAGATACTGATACACTGTGGTACAATTGAATGTAATGGACTTCTGTACTAGTAGCAATGCAAGGATCCAGGACAATTCTGAGGAACTTATGAGAAAGAACACTACCCACATTCAGAGGAAGAACTGTAGGAGCAGAAACACAGAAGAAAAACAACTGCTTGATCACATGGTTCGATGGGGATATGACTGTGGATATAGATTCTAAACAATCACCCTAGTGCAAATATCAATAATATGGAAATAGATCTTGATCAATAACACATGTAAAACCCAGAGGAATTACACATCAGCTATGGGAAGGAGTGGGGGAAGGAGAAGGAAAGAACATGAATCTTGCAACCATGGAAAAAATATTCTAAATTAACTAATAAATTGTTTTCCAAAAAAAGAAGGAAAGGAAAGGAAAGGAAAGGAAAG
>NC_058131.1:383456532-383481032 GCF_016433145.1 Gracilinanus agilis | reverse complement strand
GAGGTCCTAGGTTCAAACCCGGCCTCAGCCACTTCCCAGCTGTGTGACCCTGGGCAAGTCACTTGACCCCCATTGCCCACCCTTACCACTCTTCCACCTATGAGACAATACACTGAAGTACAAGGGTTAAAAAAAAAAATATATATATATATATATAAATATAAATAAGAGAAGACATATAAGAGAATAATGGCAAGTAGAAAAAGGAACAGACAAACAAGACAGTTGGATGCTATTGTGTTCAAATCTAATACACACTTTAAAAAATTTTTTAAATAAAAAATAAAAGTTCACATCATATATAATTCTCTTTTCTATTCTTTTCATTTTGAAATGTTCATGATAAAAAAACATTTTTAAATAAAGAAGATATATTCATGGGAAGAAATCCAAGGACTCAAGCAGGAAACATGATAAAAGAACATTTGAGTGAAGATCAATATAGGCAGGAACAGAAGCAATATTGTCATTGGCATATGCCATGGACCACCTGGACAAAAAGAGGAAATGCATAAGGACATCTTGGCAAAGAGTCATGACATAGCTGTGACAGGGACTTCAATTATTTAGACATCTGCTTGTTCTCTCTCTCCCCTCCTTCCCTCCCTCCTTCTCTCTCTACCTCTCTTTGTTTCTATCTCCCTCTGTCTCTATCTCTGTCCATCTCTGTCTCCATGTTTCTCTTTTTCTGCTTCTTTATTATCTTTCTAATCTGTCTCTCTGTGTCTCTGTCTCCTTCTTATCTCTATTTCTCTGTCTCTGTCTCCCAAAAGCAGAACAACTAACTTCTTGATTTCCTTTAATGATCACCCTGCAAAATATGTGGGATTTATGGTTAGATTTGATTTAAGGGAATGGGGAGATTTAGGCAAAAGAAGAATAGGGAGCAAAGAGCAGATGAGAAAATGATAGCTGTGATGTAGCAAAATGTAATCTCCTTGGAAGCAGGCACAGGTTTTTTCATCTTTGTCTTTGTATTCTCAACATTAAGCATGGTGTCTTGCACATAATTGGCATTTTAATAAATGCTTGTCAAATTGAATTAAGTATTTGAAGGGTTATCCTGTAGAAGGGGGACTGTTCTTCTTGGCACCAGAGGTAATGAGAAGAAGAAGAAGGGGAAGGTGCAGAGGTAGATTTAGACTTAGTAAAAGAAATAATTTCCTAACAATTAGAGGAATGAGCTGACTTGGAAAGTACTGGATCTGTCTTTGTTTCTCTTTCTACCTCTGTCTGTTTCTCTGTGTCTGTAGCTGTGTCTCTGTCTCTCTCTCCCAAAAGCAAAACAGCTAATAACTTCTTGGTTTCCCTCAATGATCATTTTATGCTTTGAAATGTGTGGAATAAGTAGGAACTTCAAGAGAGGTCTTCAGGCAGAAGCCAGATTATCATTTGTTGGGCAGGTATTCAGACAGCTAAGGTGTGGGATAAAGGACCAGCTTTGAAATCCTGTGATATTATGTGGTGCCAGATGAGAGATGCAACGAGAGCTATGAGATCTCCGGAGAACAATATATCCCTTTAAGCTAGTGTTATCAAGCACTTCATACCTTGGCAGGTGGGATTTTCTCCCACTCAACCTAATATTCTCAAGCAATGAGAGCTTCCTGGTAAGTGTTCCTTAGGAAAGAAGTTTAGTTACCCAACCTGATTTCTACATGAAAAGGATTATATAAGTTGTTCCAACCTAAAACACACTATCCCTTCTCCCTATTCCTTCTTCTTCATTTCCCTAATAAATAGCTATTCCAAGAACTAAATAACATTAATAGCAAACATCAAAAGGATTAGTAAGATATTAAGCTAAAAAGATGTCTAGTTTTAATTCATCTCTTAAAGTGTTCAAGTATCCCAGGGTTTCAACAATAAATCAATAAACATTTATTAAATTCCTACTATGTCCTAGGTGCTGTGCATAATGGGAACTAACATCAGTGGAATAGGCGTAAAGAGTAGACTGGTGATTTAATTGGCAAGAGGAACTCCCAGGTAAGGAAAATCCTTCTGCCAGTTCAAAAAAGCACATTGTCTGCAACTTATCATAATAGTGAGTTGCCTGGGGGCACTGCCTTTAAGTGATTGGCTCAGAATCCTAGAACCAATATGTTCAAGATGGGATTTACACTTAGACCATCAAGGGCACTTCTCTATTTGCTATGCATCTGTGTGATCCTAGACAAGTCACATAACATCTCAGTGACCCAGACAATTTCCTAAGACGAGTATTAGTTACAGGAAAAGTGCCACCTGAATTGGTAGAAGGAGTTCCTGGAATCAGTGAAACTACAGGTCCAATGGCAGCAGCATCTCACAACAAAACTGTTTACTATCGTGTGGAACTGAGTTAGTGCATTTCCAATGTACTCTGCCCACCACTCTCGGTTAGGTCCATGTTCATACCTTTGCACGGGGTCACACCCCCATCCCTAAAATGTATTCTCACCTCTGTCTCCACAGATGCTTCTGAAAATCCCTTCCTGACCTTCTCAGTCCCGCTACCTCATGTGCAATTACCTTGTATTTATTGTTCATTTATTCTATATATAACTGTATATATAGGGCTTCTGGGTAGTGTGGTAGATAGAGTACCAGGCTTGAAATCAGGAAGATTCATCTTTCTGGGTTCAAATCTAGCCTCAGACACTTATTAGTTATTTAACCCTAGGCAAATCAACAACCTAATTTGCTTCCATTTCCTCATCTATAAAATGGGCTGAAGAAGGAAATGGTAAACACTTCAAGATCTTTGCCAAGAAAATGTCAAGTGGAGTCACAAAGAGTCAGACACAACTGGAAACAACTAAACAACAAAAATGTGGTCGTATGTCTATATATGTATAGATGCGTATATTCTATGTGTGCATATACCTGTGTATGTATTCTGATAGAAGATAAACTTGAGAAGAGGAATTCTTTTTATATGTATATAAAAGAATTCACATATATATAATATATATTTAATATATAAAATTCATAGGTGTGTATATGTGTATATATGTGTATATACATGTGTGTATATACACATATATATGTCCCTAGCAGCTAGTATAGCACCTGGCACTGAGTAGGCATTTGAAATGTTTATTGATTGCTATTTACCATACCTTCAGACAAATGATCTATGATGACCATCTATGTCGATTCCAACTTCAGCCCCTCCCTGACAATATCTCTGCCTGTTGACTGTCTGTCTATCTGTCTTTCTCTCCTTTGCCCTTGAATTGCATAGAGAACGGAAGGATGGGAAACCCTCAGTATTCTCATTGAAAAGACAACGGAAGGGAGAAGGGATGAGTCACCGGATTTTCCCTAAAGAGCTTCGTCTCTCATGGGGCAGTATATCACACTCAGTTCACAGCCCTAAGGACCCTGTTTGGTTTCAGTACTAGGTTGTAAATCATGAATGAGCCAGACCTTCCCTTGTCCTTCTCCTCTCCTCAGGGCTAAGTAATTAATTAGTCAGTAATATAATTCTGCCAGGGGAAGACAAGAAGAATTGAATGTGGCTAAAGATACCTTGTTCAAGAATCTCAGTTTAAAAAGAAAAAAGAAAAAAAAAAAAAGCTTAGTCTTTGACATTCCCCTTCCCATGAATCATTCAGAACTACAGAAAGGAATGAAAAATTGGGTAGGGCCCAGAGAAAGACAAATACCCTCCTATCAAATGTTACCATACTGAATCATTTCCATGCTGGAAGCTTGATTCTGAGAGTGATGTCATTGCTGGTGTTGGAGGGCTCTCCTCTGGGGATAGTCAAATGCAATATGGATCTGTAGAGTCTGAAGCTGATCCCAGAAATCTTAGGGCTGTTATTTTCCAGTGTTGATTTAGTGCGTGCTGTGACAGTGGCAGAGCTATAACTAATAGATTTTAACCACAGAAAGTGATAGCAAGGGATGCTCTCCTAAAGTGTGACCCAGGAGGAGGAAGCATACCTCAAAACCTTTGGCAGTTTCTACACTGCTGAAAGGACTGGCCACAAATGAGAAAGCAAGACTCATATGAAATACACTCCTGGAACATTGTAAGGATTCTAGGCTCCTGAAAAGGAAGAAGGCATGATCTGAGATGGTGTTACCCATGCCCTATAAATTTCCCAGCCTAGAGCAAAACTCAGATGACCTCACACTTGCTACAGCTCTTGATCTATCCCTAAGTTGCTGATAAAATCAAAATGGCTCTCCCATTCTTGCTTCTTCCAGGTCCCCAGGATGCAAACTAAATCAAGTCAGGGGACAGCTGGGTAGTTCAGTGGATTGAGAGCCAGGCCTAGAGATGGGAGTCCTAGGTTCAAATCTGGCCTCAGGCACTTCCCATCTTTGTGACCCTGGGCAAGTCACTTGACCCCCATTGCCTACCTTTACCACTCTTCTGCCTTGGAGCCAATACACTGTACTGGCTCTAAGACAGAAGGTAAGGGTTTTAAAAAAAAAAAAAAAAACTAAATCAAGTCAGCAAAGAGAGAGGGCTGAAGATCAAGCAGCTGTCTCATTTCTTCAAGCCAACATTTCTACTCCCAAAGATATCATATACTAGGCTAAAGGAAAAGTCCAGTGTCTATGGAAACCTGACTACACCACATGGTTCCTTTCTAAACAGGACTCTTGATATTCTGGTCTTTGGGGAGTTCTTGTCTCTTAATGCACAGTGGTATTGTTTTTCTAACCAATGACTCAAAAGAAGAAAAATTAGGAGTTGGAGAAATCACTACCAAACTTTTTGAGCCAGTAATCACAGGACTAAGCAGATATTCTAAGGAGATCAGAATCAGAGGAGAAGCTCCCATGCATACAAAAAAAGATTTATAGCAACACTTTTTGCAATACCAAAAATCTGAAAGGAATTTTGGGTGACTGTATCGGAGAATGGATGAACAAACTGGGTATATGGATGAAGGATCCAGAGAAACTTGGGAAGAAATTTATACATTAAAGCAGAGCGAAGTAAGTAAAACCAGGAGAATAATTCATCCTACTACCCTAATGATGTAATAGAAAACAACACTGAAATCATTCTAAACTCTGACCAAAGTAGTGACCACCTGGGGCTTCATAGGACTGAAGATGACACATGCCTCTTAGCAGAAAGGCAGCAAATAGAGAATGAGACGTAAAATTTTAGATGTGGCCAAGAGGTAGAACTTTTGGGAAATGGCAATGATATGAGAGAGAAAACTATCAATAAAGCATTTTTAAAGTGTGGGGAGGGAGAAAACCAATCTCAAAAATAAAATGAAACAGAAAGCCTTCCAAAGCATAACTTTTGGCAAGGTTGAATGTAAAGATGTCAGTCATGTTCTTGGCATAGGAGATAAGAGTGTAAGACTTGGGAGTCAAAGAACTGGGTTTCAATTCCTCCTCGGGGACTTATTACTATATGACCTTGGGGAAGTCCCTCAATTTCTCTATGCTTCAGGTTCCTCATCTGTAAAATGAAGAGGTGGGACTCAAAGACCTCTATGGTGAGATATATACATAGATAGATAGCTATAGATATAGGTATAATATATATTTATTATATATACATATATAATTTTGTTTTAAGTAGCAGATTAGGGGGTCAAGACCAGGAATGAAGGCAATTGAAATTGAGGTAGAGAGAGTGGACTGGAAGAGTAGGGACAGTTGGAAGGAACAGAAATCACAATTAAGTTGAAGAATAGGCTTCATGAGCATGAAAAAGTCAAAGAGAAGGGTAGGAGCACAAGTATAATTTCAAAGTTCCAGATCTTGGAGGTGGTGCAGTTGTGAGACAGTAAAGGTCTAAGATCTTACTACGGTCTTTGAAAGCTAAAGAAGCTAAGGAGAGTTGATGGAGCCCATTTCCATCAATATGGCCGAGACCACCTTGTAATGAGATCATTGGAGTTCTTCAGGAATTAAACTCCTTCAGATGAGGGCTCAAGAATACCCATGTTTTAGCCAATTCCACTCTAATGTGAGGTTGACCATAGAATATAGAGCGATAATACTTTTTAATTTGGATGTGTCCTTATATAAAACAAGAAATTGTTATGATTATTCTATTAAAAGTAGGCTCTTTACGCCTAAAATATCTGAATTATTGTGTGTACCTAGAGATAGATTTATATTTATATTTTTTATTTATGTATATTATTTTATTCATATATATATTTATAGAGGAGACCTTCCCTCATCTTTTCTACCATGTTCTAGATGGCAAAGGAGATTTTAAAAAATATGAAAGAAACAAAAGGAAAGGCTACTTAATCCCCACTGTTTAGCATCAATGGGAAAAAATTTAATCCAGAAATAATCTGCAGAGCCTCTTTTCTTACCTCTGCATAATCTGCTACCAGGTAGAGTTCCACATACTTCGTAGACTGTAAATCTTCCCTCCGGACCTAAGCAAAAGGCATAAAATGGGTCAGAATCACAGTAGAATTTAGCATCATTTCAAAAGAAGTGCTCAGCAATGGAATCTGGAACTTTTGTGCTCATTGTACTTGGGTTTCTTACACCTCCTCCTTCCTCCTGGTTACTAATGGGGAACATGCTGAGATGTTAGCACAGACATCAAACCATAAGATTTAGAGTTGGAAAGGACTTTAGAGATCATTTAGTCCAACCCCTTCATTTTACAAACAAAGGCATGGCAGTCCAGAGAGGTCGACTGTCTTCTCTGAGGTCACACGGGGTGGCAGAACATTTTGACTGACTACAAAGGCAGTGTCCTTGACACTATAGTCTGGCTGCCAGTCCCCGTCAAGTGGAAGGGTTTAAAGTAAATGCAACTTAAACTGTAATTACTTTTTTTCCCACCACCAACTGTCCCCTATCCAAAAAGAGAGAACTACAAAGAGAGAGAGAGACAGAGAGAAAGAGAGACAGAGACAGAGACAGAGACAGAGAGACAGAGAGAGAAGCAAGTAACACCAGAGAAACCAGCACCTTACATCTGAACTAAACACAAACAGGAGAGAAAAGAGCACTCAGTTCATATATTAGCTACTTAAATGTGAGACCTTAAGCAAGTCATCAAACTTCTCTGGGCACCAATTCTTAATCTTGGAAAGTGAAGGTATTTAACTTTTTAAATTCCTTTTAACTCTAAATCCATGATTCTTGGCTCCTACTCTTGGGAACTTTCCAATTAGGACTTCTCACTTCTGTCAGGCAAGTTTAACTTTCACCAGAAGTCGAAGTGTGTCTACTCAGTTAAAGAACTATTCCCTGACTGTGTCCTCGAGATCAGAATCAGAGTTGTTGTGGGCACGTAGGATCTTGAGAATTCATCTGCTTCATTTAGAAATGAAACAACAGAAGCCCAGAGAGGTTAAAGACCACAGTAACAATGACCTAGTGGGGCAAGGAGGGATGCAGGACAACAATCCACCATCAATCCACCAGCTGCCAAAAAGGCCAATATCTGAAGCATGGAAAACGCAAATGGTCATCCAGCCAATGCCTCCTTTAGAGAGTGTACCTCCTGACTCCATGCCAATATCCTAAATATGGACCTTTGATACAAGCCCCTGTTCCTACCTCCTGCTCAGCCTTTTGATAATATTGTGAATTCTTTCCTGACTGTAAAATTTCTTGTTGATACTCTCGATTTCCAACTTCTTTCCCCAAAGTTTTTCCAACTGCCACCCAATTGCTAGCACTTTTTGCCTCTAGAAATTCCCTAGTGGGGAAGGGGAAGCACATGGAAATGTAAATTGTTTTCTTCCAAGGGTTGCATTACATGATAGGGTAGAATTCACACATCTGACAAGGTATATGAAGTCCAGGGAACTCAGCTTCGAAATGTGAAAGAGGCTCATACGATTGGGTGTGAATTCCTAGTCAATCACAACTGGTTCCCAAGTGTTCAAAATGCTGGATTAGGATTCATAAAGATCTGGATTCAAACCCTACTTCTGATACTTACTAGCTATGTGATCACGAGGAAATCACCTAATATACCTCTCTGAGCCTCAGCTTTCCCTAGGAGGAAGTTCAACTAGATGGCTTCTTAGATTCCAAAATCAGTTCCAAAATCTATGTTCTTCCCCACCAAAAGTACTTATTCCAATGTTACGTGCACATTCCACCATTCTAAGCAAGGCAGACTAGATCTCTCAAGGAATTTGTAACCAGAGACAGACACTGAAATTTAAAGCAGGAAGCACAAATGCCCACAGGCTAGTGAAAGGCTATTCACATCAATAAATATCTCTAGCTCCTATTTGGTGAATAAGACATTCCCATCTATAGAATAGATCAAGTTGGAATTTCAGAGAGGGAAAAGAATAAGGTGAGAGAGAAAGGACATTTTAGGTATTCTTTCCTTCTCTCTTTCCATTTCTTTATTCCTCCTTTTCCACTTGGTATCTGGAAGGCCACCTGTTTGCCCCAAGGTAAGGGTTCCAAAGCAGAGCAAGACATATTTCCATTCTAAAGAGTCACACCTCCCAGCAAGAGTCCAGCATCCCAGATTCAGCTGTGTAGAACTCACCCTGTGATGCCTCTTCTTGGCTTGGTTTGTGAACTGTAGAACCCAGTCCATGGCAGTGGGTTGAGAATGCTCATAACCACAACTTCCAGAAGGCAACTTGAGATGCTCCGATCTATAAATAAGGTGCTGGTCCTGCCCATTGGGCAAGGGTTCGATGATATAACTAAGGTTGCTGCTCACCACAATCAGACCTCTGTAGAAAGAAGCCAATACAAAGAAAAGTGCATTCAAAATTCAGGACAATCCTAATACCAAATTTTCACCCTATCCAAGAATCCAAAGACCCTCCAGAATCTCAAAGATGCATATTGCAATCTAAAAAGATAACTAAAATGAGGCATAGCCTGGAGTCATATCTTTGATATCATAAATAATTAGTGTGGTATCAGGAAAAGGTATCACTGGACTAGCAAACAGGAGAGTTGGTTTCTGGTTACAGTTCTGCCTGGTGTAACCCAGATCTTGCTTAGCCTTTTTATGCCTCATTTTTCTCATCTTAAAAATGGAAAGAATAATTCCTGCCTCCTCCAAACTCAGAGGATGGTTCTAAGAAGCAAATGTGAGACATGATACAAAAGTGCTTATCCAGATCGATACCAAATTCTCTTTCCTACAGAGTAACTAAGCCTCTGGGAAGGGCCCCAACCCTCCCAGAGAGGAATATCAGGCTTTTAGAGGTCAGCGGTGTCGAGCCAACAGCAATTCCCAGATCTTGTCCCAGGCTAATTTCATTCTGGTGCCAGGGAACCTGATCATTATCATGGGCTGGTAGCCAGGTCTGTCTCACCCAACCAGCAATAACTGCCTCTCCCCACAGCAAAAGCCCAAGGCTCCCTCTCTCCCTTTCCTAGCTGAAGGGCAAAAGCCAAGGTTATATCATTAACCCGTGGTGTTTTCTCAGGCAGGAGAACTAAAAAGCAGGAAAGGACAGAGGGAGGGGAACTGATCTGAGCATCCTGTTGTCTGAGTAATCTTCCCAATCCTGCTCTCGAAAGAGTACCAGCACAAGAGCATGTCTGACCAGTTCCTGTACCTCAATTTCCTTGGCTGTCTGGAGAATTGGAAATGCAGAACCACTCTAGACAAACTTAAGCAAATAACCATTCCTGCTTCTAGGACACACTGATATGGGACAGGGGAGGGAAAGGTATTAGCACCAATCCAAATTAGTAGAATCATAGTATAGATTAGATTAGATAAATATTTACAGCAGATCAGGAATCTTACTTATGGACTTTGTTGCTATTCAGTTGTTTCAGGTGTGTCAAATTCTTTGTGACCCCATTTGGGGTTTTCTTGGCAAAGAGGATGGAGTAGTTTGCCATTTCCTTCTCAAGCTCATTTTACAGATGAGGAAACTGAGGCAGACAAGGGTTAAGTGACTTGCCCAGGGTCCCATAGCTAGTCAGGTTTTCTTGACTCCAGGCCTGACTCTTTATTCCTTGTACCACCTACCTGCTCTATCACAGACTTTAGTGTATAATGAAACTGAAATTGGGTCACACATTAAGTCATATCAGTCATTTATACCTTAATGAGAATGAATTTGCCAGATTCTTCTCAAAGAATAGGAATTGATAGGAAGAAAAGAGATGAGGACACTCAGGAGAGGAAAATGTATCAAGTATATGGTAAATGGGGGAAAGAAGAAAGAAGATATACAAAGTGGATTTGGAAGTTCTAAGACAGTGATTCCCAAAGTGGGTGCTACCATCCCCTGGTGGGTGCTGCAGTGACCCAGGGAGGCGGTGATGGCCACGGGTGCATTTATCTTTCATATTAATTGCTATTAAAATTTTTAAAAATATTCATTTCCAGGGGGCTAAGTAATATTTTTTCTGGAAAGGGGGCAGTAGGCCAAAAAAGTTTGGGAACCACTGATCTAAGATCAACTTATTAATGTACCATTTATCTGAGAGACAGTCATTATTTGGAGTTCACACTTTTCCCAAAGATGGGAGAATATGAAGGGAAGTAAAAGAGATGTTGATTGGCACTATGTGACTCTACATGACCCTATCAACTTTTGTCCATTGGGTTTTCTTGGCAAAGATACTAGAGTGGTTTGCTGTTCCTTCTCCAGTGTGTCCTCAACCTTTTTTTTTTTTTTTTTTACAGATGAAGAACTGAGGCAAATAGGAGTTAAGTGACTTGCCCAGGGTCCCACAGCTAGCAAGTGTCTGAATTCAGATTTGAACTCAGATCTTCCTGACTCCAAACTCAGTGTTTTAGATGGACAAACTACAGCCCAAGGGCCAGATGCAGCCCCCTGAAATGTTCTATCTGGCCACAGGACATTATTCCTAATCTGCCGAATACAATGAGTAGGATATAATACAATGAAACTTCAAAAGAGTTGCCTTAGAAACAGACTGACAGATGAGCATTTCCTTTCCTTTGGCCCCCTCTTGAAAAAGTTTGTCCATCACTGCACTATACCGTCAAGAAGAGGGAGCAGTATGTGCTATTCCAAGAACCTCTCCCAGGAGGTAGAAGGGATTTACTGATTCTGCATCATGGCAGTAGCTAAGCTTCCCACCATACTTATTCACTCTCAGCACCATAACATGATGGGCAAAAAGAACACTACATTTTTGGGAATCAGAAGATCCGGGCTTTAGTACAGGCTGTGACATTTACTAGGTGTATGGTCCTGGCCACACCTTATATCTCTGTGATTCTCTGTTTTCTCATCTATAAAATGAAGATAATAATTTTCATCTCACAGGGTGTCAGAAAAAACAATATATGTAGCAAAGGAATACTCTTGAGTTACACAGACCTCAGTCTCAGTTTTCTCAAAGGCAAAATGGGAGGAGGAAACAATACTTACACTCTAAGTCCAAGGTCTATGTGAGGACAACTCTGCAAAGCTAAAGATGCCACAGTAATGAGTATTATTATTTGTACTATTGCTGATTCCATTATAGAGTACACAGCAACTAGGTGAAGCAGTGGATAGAGTGTCAGGAAGATTTATTTTGCTGAGTTCAAATGGAGCCTCAGACACTTCCTGGCCATATGGCCCTAAGCAAGTCACTTAACACTGTTTGCCTCAGTTTCCTCATCTGTAAAATGAGTCAGAGAAGGAAATGGCAAACCACTCCAGTATCTTTGCCAAGAAAGCTCCAAATGGGGTCATAGAGTCAGCTGTGACTGAACAACTGTAGAGCACTATTAGAAATTGGGACCTCTCAAGGTGGAATACACCTTCTAGACCTTCTCTCCCATTGCTGCCCGAACCTACCTCTCCCCATCCCAACAACCTCCCTCCTAGGCATGTTTGTTATCGCAGAAATACCAGGGACAAGAGCCAGGCTTTGCCCTCTACCAATGGCTTTGACCTTGAGAGAATTCCTCCGAATCTTCCTCCCAGAGCCCTTTCCTGCCGCAGTACCCATTTAGCTCAGCTACTCTTCCTCCTGAACACAAACCAGTTGTTTATTCAATTAGGAGATTCAGTTGATCTAATTTGCTCAATATTAGTGCTAGCAGACAGAGATTGGGCAAGGGAGAGAAAAGGGAGCCAGGCCTCCGGGCAGGCGGGAGACCTCGCACACCATCTTTCATCATTAAGCACTCTTTGAAAATGAAATCCTACAGAATGAATCCAAATGGGGCCTTGGAAGCCATGGACATGGGCACTGGTGCTACTATTCACGTTGAACCTCTGTCTGGCTGGGAAGCCAAGGATCTACACTATACATTTAGGCATTCTTAACCTCATCCTTGGGTTATCCATGTCACCTTATCTTTAATGAATAGCAAGGACAGTCTTCAAGGAGAAAAAGAGGGACAAAAGGACAGTATGCATCCTCGAGTGTACACAGAAAGGAGGACCTCTGCCTTATCTTGGTGAATGACGAAAGGTGCTTCTCACGGAACTAATATGAGACTCAAGTCTTTGTTTTTTTTAAATACCAGTTGCAAAAGCCACTTTTACAGTTTCTCCATCTCTACTTCCACTCTTTAGCTCTTTTCTCAATCAACAAAATTTTATAAAACCTCCACTGTATGCTAGGCACTGAGGATATAAAAACAAATGAAATAATTCCTGCCCCTTTCCTCCAAGGAGCTTACAGTTGACTTACTAGCTTTGTGAACTTGGATAAGTCACTGCCTGCCTCAGTTTCCTCATCTGTAAAATGAGGATAATAGTACCTGCTTCACAGAGTTGTTGTGAGAAGAAAATGAGATAGATTTGTAAAGCGCATCACAAATCTTAAAACTATATCAATCCTGATGATGATGATGATGATGATGATTGATGATGATGATGACAGCTGGGTGGGCAGAGTGACCAGGGCCAAGAGTTAGAAAGACCTAAGTTCAAATCCACCCTCAGATGCTTATTATCTTTGTGACTCTGGACAAGTCACTTAGTCTCTCTTTGTCCCAGTTTCTTTCTCTGTAAAATGGGGATAATAATAACACCATCTTGCCAGGGTTGTTGTGAGGATGCAATGAGATAATATTTATAAAGTACTTAGCACAGTGCCTGGCATATATTAAGTGCTATTTAAATGTTTGCTATTATTATTATTATTTTGGGAGGAAATAGTACATAAGTATCTAAGTAAATACATGAAAGCAAATAAAGGGTCATTTTGGAAGGGAGGCGCTACCATCTCCCCTCCAAAGGAGGACCAGAAAAAGTCTCCTGTAAGAGGTGACTTTTGAACTGAGCTTTGAATGAAACTAAGGATTTTAGGAATTGAAGGTGAGGAGGGAGTACGTTCCAGACAGGGGGCAGCATATGCTCCTGGGTATCCTCAGTGGAAGGTAACCTCCAAATGGGCAAAGCTCAAGGTCTAGGGGCAGCTCGCTCAAAATAATAGTAAAAGCTAATATTTCTAGAAGGCTGACTATGTGCTAGGCACTGAGCTGGAGCCTTAATAATAACTGTCTTATTTAATCCTCACAACAACCCTGAGAGACAGGTGGCATTATCATCCCTATTTTACAGATAAGGAAACTGAGGCAAAGAGAGGTTAAGTGACTTGTGCAGGTCACAAAGCCAGAAAGTATCTAAGGTTTCTGTATCCACTGAGCCAACAGCTGCCCTCAGAAGCTTCCAGAGCCAGGCTGGTTCATAGTGGACCCACCCCAACAAAATGTCATGCCAACTTTACAGCAAACAACTCCAGGAACACTGGAGTTTAAGGCAGAAGATCCAAGTTCGAATCTTGGTTCTGATACTTGTTAGCTGTATGACTTTAGGCAAATCACTTACCCACTCTGTATTTCAGTTTATCTGGGAAATGAAGATTAATACTACTTGGTCTACCTACTTCACATTCCTGATGGGAGGAAATTGCTTTAAACTTAATAAACTATAGAAATACAAGCAATTTTAATTGTCCTTACAAAAGTATACAGCTGCCTGGCTGGTATGATTTAAGAGTGGGGAGGGCTTTCTCCATATTCATCTGCCATAGAGCCTACGTTTTTACTATTAAGAGATTCATTCTTTTTTGTTAAGAATAACATTTTCAAGGGATTTTCTTTTTAAAAAGAATAACAAAATCTCATGCTAGATCACAATTATATATGTGCATACATGTGTATTGCATGTGTATATCATATACATAATATACAAGTCAATTTATGGTTTACAGAGTAAATGAAGGCAATACAAATGAAAAATAGCTAGCATTTATGTAGCACTTCAAGGTTTGCAAAGCACCTTATAAATATTATCCTATTAAATCCTTATAACAACCTTGAGAGAAGTTTTTTGCTTTGGGTTTTTGTTGTTTTTTTTTTAACAGAGAAGGAACTGAAGTAGACAGAGGAATGAGAAAAAACCAACAGGTTTGGCAATTAAGAAATCATACCTTAAAACCTTGAAACCAAAACCTATGGAGTTATAACGACCAAGTTTAGCCCAAAGAAGGAATATGAAAAGGCACCTCCACCACTCTATGCAGAAACAGGATATTATATATAATGTCAGGTTTTCTTGATCAGTTGTTTAGTTTTGCTGAACTTTCTTTTTCTTTTTAGCTTTTTTCATATTTTTTTTTTAAAGATGGCTCTCAGGGAGACTGAGAGAAGACTATACAGTAGGGAATAGAAGTAATGTAAAAAAAAGATATCAAAAACTTGTATTTTTTTACAAAAGGAAATTGTTGCCCTTTTAGAGAGCAGTTTCAGTTTATTATGAGAGTGGAAGCCAGATTTGCAAAGGGTTGAGGAATAAATGAAAGGAGAGGAAGGGAAGGTAGAAAGAGTAGACAATTTTTTTCTAGGAGTTTCAGGAAGGAAAGAGAGATATAGGATAACTTGAGAATGTGGGAGGGTCTAGGAAAGAGTTTGTTTGTTTTTAAGATAACAAGACTTAGGTATATTTAAAGACAACTGGGAAAGAACCAGAGATAGGACAAGGTTGAAGATTAGAGAAGGAAATTTAATTGTGAAAGGTCAATCTGCTGAAGATTGAAGAGGTTATGATTAAGAACTGGGCAGCTAGTGGGCACGGTAGATAGAGCACCAGGCTGGGAATCAAGAAAACATCTTCCTAAATTCAAATCTGGCCTCAGATGTTTCTTAAATGTGTCGCCTTAGGTAAGTCATTTACCCCTATTGGCCTCAGTTTCCTCATCCATAAACTGAATTAGAGAAGGAAATGGCAAACCATTTCAAATATTTTTGCCAAGAAAACCCCTAAAGAGATCACAAAGAGTTGAATATGAGGAATTGGTCTTGGTGAGAGGAGAGTCTCATCAGAGACTGTAGAGAAAAAGGAAAGAGGCAGGGATAATATCAAGATTCTTCAAGATGTAGAGAAAGGGACAAGAGGAAGTACGTAGTAGGCACTCAATAAATATTGGCTGAATAGCATGGTATTGGTAAATCTTACATATTTCTTATAAGGGTTTTTAACTTGGGGCCCATGAAATTTTTTTAATCATTTGATGAGTCTATTTCAACATAATTGGTTTCCTTTGTAATCCTAGATATTCAATTTTATTCATTTAAAAGCATTCTGAAAAGTGGTCCATAAGCTTCACTAAGTTACCAAAGGGTCCATTATATCCACCCAAAAAAAGATTAAGACCCCCTACTCTCAAGAGACTAGTATAGATTAGAGGGGGGAATGATTAATTTAAAAGGACCAAGGCTTAAATCTTAAACTCCTACTACTTTCTACCTGCATGGCCTTGGACAAACCACTTAATCTCAGTTTTTTTGACTTACAGAAAGAGACTAAAAGACCTCTGATTTATTCTAGCTCAAGATCAATGACCCTGACTTCTCTGAACTCTTCATAATCTAGCACAGTAATGATCTATCCATAGTAAGAACTCAGCCATAGACGGTGAAAACTAATTGCCTCTTCCACGGGTTACTTATCCCAAGGGTCAATTCATTCCCCAAAAGATCCTATTTTCAATTTTAAATATAAATAAATATGTTTCTCAGAAAAGGAGCTATTTAGAAAAATAAGGTGAATATTGCATAATTATAATAGCCAAAGTTAGTTCCAGGGAGAAGTTGAGAAAGTGTACCCTATTTCTCTGCTCTCCAGAGACAAGAGATTATGGATATAGAATACTGAATCAACAGTTGGCCATGGCAGATGATTGGTTGGCTTTCTTGAGCCATTTTTTCCCCACTCTTTTTTATTGTTTGTTATAAGGGATGGTTCACTGGTAGGGGAGGGAAAAAACTTATATTTGGAAATAAAAATGATATAAAAACAAAAGCTACTGACAAAAACAAGATTAAAAGCAAAAGAGCAAGAGAAGGAAAGAGCTGCTTATCATGGACTGATAATTTTTCCTGGGAAAGGCTTCAGTTTTGCCATTCTAACTTTTCCACGCCCTTGTGGCAATCCTTGGCTTTTATTAAAATAGTCCTCATAAAGAGAAGTGAAAGTAATAGTGTCCAACAAGAGGACTCAAAAAAAAAAAAAAGGAAAGGTGGGAAATGAGTGAGGGTCTTTGGTAGAATTTGTCTCACCCACCCTGGGGATTTGAGGGAAAAGAAGGAAAGAAAAGGAAGACATTCCTGTTCTCTGTTCTTTGAGGGCCAGAATCCTCTCTTCCTTCTGATCTCTGAAACCAGAGCCATACGAAAGGGATAAGGAATGTGGACTTTGGTCCCCACAGGGAGTAAAAGGTGTTACTACTCTAATCAGAACCCTGAGCTGGGAAGGGCAGTTAAGGAATCTAATCCCGCCACTGGCTTGTTCTGAAATGGAACCCAAGCAAACCATTAATAAAATCTCCCAGCAGAGGAAGGCTAGGAGCCAAATCCTGCCAGCCAATATTTCCAGGGCCAAGAGCCAAGAAGCAAATGATAATAACACCACCTTCCATTTTTGAAACCTTTTCCAGTTTGCTCAGTGTCTTCCCATCCATTATCTATTTCAATCCAATAACCTGTGAGGTAGGCAGGGCAAGGATTATCTCATTATAGGCTTTTTTTTTTTTTAAAGGAAGCAAATGCTACAAGTTTAAGTATCTTGCCCAAGGCCACATGGATAGTGTCAGAGCTGAACCTCAAACTCAATCTACTGACTTCTTGAGTGCTTTTTCCATCCCTCTACACTGTAAAAGAAATAACCATTCCTCTTCCCGGTCCTGTACCTGCTATTCATCTGCCTCGCCTTGGAACCAGTCCTGGAAAAGGAGAGCTCAAGGGAGCCTAGCAACAGCCTCTGTGTCACAGAACAGGCCCCAAAAGAAATAGGGCGAACTCCTCCACACTTGTTTCAGAGGGCCTGAAGATTCCTTATAGTATAAATCAAGTCCATTTCCCCAAATCACAGGGAACATGTTTCTAGTGGAGGAAAAGCAATTGCTATGGAGATTTTCCATTACAGAGCTCCATTAATAAGACTCAGGGGCTAACCGTGGTGTTCTATGGGTTAGTACTGGGAGATGGGGAGCTGCTGCTGCAGCTGGGCTTCTCCACTGGGGTTAGCTTAGAGCTATTTGGCCCCAGACCCCTCGCTCTTAAACCAGCCGCACAGGAATAGTGTCTGGTCTGGAAGCACCGTTGGTTTCCTGGGGAGGAGAGAGGAGAGAGACAGAAAAGAATATGGGGGCAGGGAAGAAGGTAAGGACTAGCAGCCCCCACTGAGTTGGAAAGGCAAAGTGAAAACATATGGAAGCTTCAGCTGGTTTGCACACATTGTCAGGGCTCCTGGAATGATTTATAAAAGGCTTTGGAACCCAAGCCAAATTCCGGCAGCTCCTGCCAGAGTAGACAGAGGATAGCTAAAGAGAACCAGGTCACACCTGCATCTTCTCTTCTTCTGGGGAAGAAGCTTATTTATTGGAGAACCACAGGTGGCTGGAGCTTAGCCTTGGTTCGCCAATACACTGATTCAGTTTATGGGTTCAAGTCACTCGAGAAGATCTGGGGATCGTTTCATTCCAGCTCCTCGGCCAAACCTTGTTTCCTGACTGCTTGAATTCCCATTAGGGAGCTTCGCCAAACAGCATTAGGATGGAGACAGCCCTAAACAATCAGTATCCTATTTATAAACAAACATGTGGGGGTCACAATGTAGGGAATGAAGGATATGTCTCTTGTTTCAGAGCATGCAAGACAGGACAAAGCAACAAGCATTTAAGTGCTGCCTATGTGCCAGGCAGAAGTATGAACCATGGATATTGGATCAGTTCAACCAACACAGATAGGGGTAGCTGCCAGATGGGATTGATGGGTGACAAGGTGCCATATTGGAAGGGTGATCTGCAGGCAAGGAGCCATTATGCATTAAAAAAAAGAAAGGATGAGAAGGGGAAAGGGAAGAATTGGGGGCAAGGGGAAGAGGTTGAATAAGAGATTCTGGGAAGGGGATCAGCAGAGAAATGATGATGATGATGGTGATAATGATGATAAAGACATTCATCCTCTATTCAGCCACCATATTGAATTTCCTGAAGCCCAGGTCTGACAATATATACTCAATAATACTCCAGTGGTTTCCTGCCACCTCCAGAATCAAATAAAAATTTTCTGCTTGAGTGAAAGGAGCAGAACCAGGAGAACATTGTACACAGAGACTGATACACTGTGGTACAATTGAATATAAGGGACTTCTCTACTAGCAGCAATGCAAGAATCCAGAGCAAGGCTGAGGGACTTATGAGAAAGAAAACTAGCCACATTCAGAGGAAGAGCTGTGGGAGGAGAAACACAGAAGAAAAACAACTGCTTGAACACATGGGTGGATGGGGATATTATTGGGGATGTAGACTCTAAACGATAACTCTAATCTAACTATCAGTAATATGGAATTAGGTCTTGATCAATGATTTAAAAAAATTTCTGCTTGATTTTTAAAGTCCTTCATAACTAATTTCCCACTACCTTCTCAGTCTCCTTATATCTTAATGCCTTTCACATACTCTTTACTGGTCTCATAGCTGTGCTCAAACAAAGCATGCTCTCTCTCTGCTCCAGGCATCTGCTCTGACTGTCCTCCATGTCTAGAACACTCTCCCTCCTCATTTTCTCCTCCTCAGCTTCCTTCAAGTCCTAGCCACAATCTCACTTTCTATAAGAAGCCTTTCCTAATCCCTCTTAATTCTTATGCCTTCTCTCTGTTGATTATTTCCAATTTATCCTGTATATAGTTCATTTGGACATAGTTGTTCATGTGCCATCTCCCCAATTAGACCATGAATTCCTCTAAGGCAGGGAACATCTTTTTCTTGTCTTTGTATCCCCAGTGTTTAGCATGCCATCTGGCACATAGTAGGAGCTTAATAAATGTTTACTGATTAACATTATAATAATAGCTAGCATTTATATGAGGCAGGTTGATGGTCAGTAGATAGTGCTCCAGGTCTAGAGTCAGGAAGACCTGAGTTTAAATCTAGCTTCAGATTCTTATTAACTGTATGATCCTAAGCAACTCACTTAACCCTGTTGCCTCAGTTTCCTCATCTATAAAATGAGCTGTTGAAGAAAATGGCAAATGGCTCTAGCATCTTTGACAAGAATACTCCAAATTGAGTCATGAAGAGTTGGGCACAACTAAAAAAATGACTGAACAGCAGCTCTTATATATCACTTTACAGTTTGAAAAGTGCTTTATAAATACTATCTTATTCCGGCCTCATAATAACCCTGGAAGATAGGTATTATTATTCTTATTATTCCTGTTTCAAAGATGAGAAAACCAAGACAGAGAATAAATGATTTGTCTAGGATAATACAGTTACTAAGTGTTGGAGAATAGCTTTGAATTCAGGTCTTCCTGACTCCAGGTCCAGTGCTATGTACTACACCAGTTGTGTCAAACTCGATTAGAAATGGATTGGATCCCTGTAGACTGTATAGCTACTTAAAAAGCTACAAGTTAACATTATTTATGTTGTATTTCAGTTTTAATAATTTTGTTAAACATTTCCCAACTACATGTTAATCTTAAAGAAGCACTCTGCCCTTTGTAGCTCCGAGTCAGTTTGGTGCCTCTGCATTATATAGCTGCTTCTAAACTAAAGCTAAATGTTTCATTTTCTTTCCAAAGACCTCTCTGGTCAAGTCTTTCAGGTCAGTCTGTAAATTTTCTGGATTGGGTTGACTCTGTTCCAAGAGGAAGCCACTCAAGTCTTTATTTAAAGCAATAAAAATAGTCCAAAAAAGACCTGCCTATCTCTTAAAATCTAGCTTGAAAAGAGGCAATAGAGCTGCTCACAGAGGTATGAAGACTGGATTTAATACCTCAAAGACTGACTATGTAGTTGTGGACAAGTCAATGCCCTGACAATTCTCTAAGACTCAAATGTAGAAAAGGTTCTGACTTGCATGGGTAGAGGGAGATTGATTCCTCACTGGAAGAAGGGATCAAAACCAAAGAAATCACAGGTCTTTTTTCAGGAAGGAAGGAAGGAAGGAAGGAAGGAAGGAAGAGAGGGAGGGAAGGAAGGAAGGGAGGAGGGAGGGAGGGAGGGAGGCAGGGAGAGAAGGAGGGAGGAAGGGAGGGAGGGAGGAAGGAAGGAAGGAAGGGACAGAGGAAGGGAGGAAGGAAGGAAGGAAGGAAGGGAGGAAGGAAGGAAGGAAGGACAGGAGGCTTCAGTGGAATAATAGGATACCTGGAGGAAGAAGATTGGTCCATTCTCTACCACACCCTGAAATATGAATAGGGGGCCCAGATCTACTTACCTGATGCCTCTGCAAGTGCTGAGAGTAACACTGGATTGTTCTTCCTTTCTCACTTTCCCATGGTAAAAACAGTCATCCTGGAAGAATCAAAGAACTTGGTCAAGACAGAGAAAAGAAAGAAATGGTATCCAAAGACTTGTAATTCTACAAGTTTCATCCCTCTTCCTTAAGGATTTCCCTGACTAGTAGTAGTCAAGTACTTGGTTGAGGTCTGTGCACTTTTTTACTCTAAGTTATTTATTCTCATTCTAAATGTTCTATTACATGTTTTATCTCTTTTTTAAGTATTTCATTTTTTCCTCCTATTCTTGGAGTCCTTGTAGCCAATCCATTCTTTTTTTCCTGAGAATTACATGATCATTTCTTATAAAATTCAAAATCGATGTTTTGTTTTTATATTACAAACATTTATAGGTTGGCTCCATTTTATTAAAAAACCTCTTGTAGCAGACATGTAACAAACAAGACATTATATCATCTGAAGGTTGCATGTAATATCCCACATTTGTAGTACCCCTCACTTCTATTTTTTCTTTTATTTTCTTTTTTTAAATCCTTACCTTCTGCCTTAGAATCAATGATTCTAAGACAGAAGAGTGGTAAAGGCTAGGCAATGGGGGTTAAGTGATTTACCCAAGGTCACACAACTAGGAAGTGTCTGAGGCCAGATTTGAACCTAGGACCTCCCATCTCTAGGTTTGATTCTCAATCCACTGAGCTATTCAGCTGCGCCAGAAATTTATTTTCTCTTCCTCTGACCCTCCTAATTCTATTGGAAAAAAAGAGAGAAGAAAAGCAATTCCTTATGATAAATGCACATAATCAAGCAAAACAAATTTCCTCAACAGTATAAGATATATACACATATAATATTTACAGTGAAAGGAAAAGTGATGATGTAGTATGTTATCCATCTCCATACAAAGGTGGTGAATTTAGGTTTATATAATGAGACATTTAAGCTTCAGACCATAGCCTGGTGACAGAGCACTGCTAACTGGTCCACAAGTTGACTGAAATTGTAACTTTTATTCTTTTTGCAATATGCCCTCATCAACTGAGAAAAGCAACTGCAGATGGAAGATGAAGGCTATTTAGGCAGCAAAGCTATTACTAGAAGTTCTGGTGTCTGGGGCAAATTTATTGAATGACAGTTGGGTACAACCATACAAAGAGAAGTAATATCCAATTCCTTCCAAAAGTCTGGCTCCAATCACCAAGGAATGACCCATGACCCTTAACTGCTAACCCACTCATCAGTAGGAGACAGAACAGGAAGGGAAGGAAGGCAGAGAATTCAGGGATGAAGGTAAGTAAGTCCTAAGAAACATTCAGCAGTCAAGAATCATTGAGGTACAGTACTTGTGAGCATACTATCAAGGAGAGAAAATGTAACTCCCAAATTTCAACATCCTGATCCCCTTTCCCTAGTGATAGTTTTGTGGGAAATTATTTTCCCAGTTTGCATGGCAATTAGATTAGTTATCTTGGCTATAACCTCATTTTCATCTGGATTTTAAGATGCTGGCTATTGTGGTAAAATTCCTTCAACATCTGGGACTCATGTGTTTTTATTCCAATATACAATTCTAGCAGAGTTCTCTAGGAGAAAAAAAGCATCATGTTCTCTCCCTGTCTCTGTCTCTCTCCACCCCCATCCCCAACCGCTTCTTCTCAATTGATAATGGCATTATTAGCAATTCCTGCCCCTTAAAAAGAGAAAAGCGAAAAATAATAAAATCATTTTTAAAAAGAGAAAAGCTTGTCCCTAAGGAAATTATTCTTTCTCAATGGACAATCACCTCCATTCTTTAAAATCCTTCATTTAAGCTTGTCATCTTTTCAAAGCTATTGTACTATATGGTCTCTTCTCCCTTCAATGATTGAAATTCCAGAAAAAGTTATCTAAACCTGTTACTTATATTTCTTCAACTTCCACTCTCTACTTAACCCGTTGCAATTTGACTTTAAACATCATTCTTGACTGATACTACTTACTTCATGGTTACCAATAATCTCTTATAAATAAACCTAATGATTATTTTTCAGTTCCCATTACTTGGCATCTCAGAAACTTTTTAAAATGTCAACCACCCAGTCCTCCTAGACCCTCTCTCCTCCTTTGGTTTCCATAATATTACTCTCTCTTCTTCCTCAGTCTCCTTTGCTGAATCATCACCCACTTCCTAAGTAGCAGTGTCCTTCAACACTATCCAGAGCCTCTTCTTTCTCTTTGCTTTCTCTCAGTGATCTCATCAGCTCCAATAGGTTCTATTACCATATTTATGTAAATGGAATCCAGAATCATATATCTAGCTCTAATTTCTCTCTTGAGCTCCTGTCTCATTGTTGTTGTTCAGTCATTTCAGTATTGTCTGACTTCATGACCCTCTCTGGGATTTTCTTGGCAAAGATACTAGAATGCTTTGCCATTTTCTTCTCCAGATCATTTTACAGATAAGGAAACTGAGACAAAGAGGGTTAAGAGGCTTGCCCAGAGTCACACAGCTATTAAACATCTAAGGCTGGATTTGAACTCAGGAAGATGAAATCCAGCACTCTTATCCACTGAGCTACCTAGCTGCTCCAAGTCTCACATTGCCAACTACTTTATTAGATATCGCTACCTAGATATCCTATTGATATCATAATCCCACTGTGTCTAAAACAACACTCATTATATTACCCACAAACCCACTCTTCTTCCAAACTTTCTTATTTTGCTTAGGATGTTGTCATCCTTCCTAGTCACAGACCTTAGCAGCCTTAGAATCATCTTGGATGATTCCTTTTTCCTTACCTATCATATCTAATCAATTACTGAGATTTCTCAATTCTATTTCTATAACTTCTCTTACAGTCTTCCCCTTATTTCTATCCACAAAGTCACCACCACTGGACTACTAGAGTGACAAGAAAGTAGCACTATAAATGGAGCTGCTGGGATGCAGAACAAAGGTGAGCTCCACCATCCACCTCTAGTCTTACTAAGTAAAGATTTAGAGAAATATGAATGACATCACTAAATACACCCAATTTTATCACCCCAATCCAAATATCAGGAATATCTGAGAGTATTGCTACTGAAAGAATTGCCTTTCTGTGGCAAAAAAAAAAAAAAACAAATAATGAATCTAAAAAGATAAATTGGACTTGACTCTAGCTAAGTTGACTGAGTGTGGCAATGCATTTGACACACAAAAGAGCTAAAACAGCCATAAAGCTATGCATGATTTATGAGCCTATGAGTTCACAGAAGAACTGTAACCAATCACTTGCACCAAAGTGCCCAATTAGAAACTTAATTTCAATCTATCACCAATGGATGGTACTATTTTGGGAAAAAAGAAGCAAGCGATGGCATCAGCAGATCTGTAGGCAAGTAGCAAGCAGTTTTATAGGCAGAAAGATGCTGCAGTAGGAGCATGCAGGTGTACCTCCTATACATAGGGGTTTCCATATAATGGACCTTAATAGTCTATGTCAGTGATAGTGAACCTTTTGGAACTGTGCCATGCCCCACCACTCGTCCAGACTGTGTGCCATGCCCTACCAACTAGGTGCCATGCTTCCTGCAGTGCCCCACCCACCCCTGTGTTCAGGGGTGGGACCAGGGAGGCTCCAGTGCCCATACCCTCCTCCCCTTGCATTTTCAGGGCAGAACCAGGCTCCCAGCCAGCCAAACCAGGGGCCTGTGTGTGCTCACAGGAGGTCTCTGTGTGCTATCTTTGGCATGTATGCCATAGGTTCACCATCACAGGTCTATGTTAATGAAATGTATTTTGTCTGAATCAATGAATTCTCTGGTTTGGTATGGAAGGAAGGAAGGAAGGAAGGAAGGAAGGAAGGAAGGAAGGAAGGAAGGAAGGAAGGAAGGAAGGAAGGAAGGAAGGAAGGAAGGAAGGAAAGA
>NC_058131.1:383107311-383139078 GCF_016433145.1 Gracilinanus agilis | reverse complement strand
CATTGGTTTCTAAATGTTCGATTCTAGCCTTTAAGGACTGGTTTTCGGCTTTAATGTTTTGGTTTTCGGCTTTAATGTTTTGGTTTTCAGCTCTAATGTTTTGGTTTTCGGCTTTAATGTTTTGGTTTTCGGCTATAATTTTTTGGTTTTCCTTTTCAATCTGGTCATTTTTGGTCTTCAGTTGTCTTGTCTCACTTTCCAATTGGGAAATTCTGCCTTTTAAACTGTTATTTTCTTGCTAGATTTCTTCCATCTTCCTCAGCATTTCATTTTTAAACTCTTCCATAGCTTGTGACCAGCTTTCATTTTTTTGGGGATGTTTGGATTTTTGTTTTCCCTCCTCTGTTGTCTGGATTTTCTCTGTGTAGAAGTTGTCCAGTGTTCCAGAGTTTCTCTTGATGGTCTTTTTCTTCTGGACTTCCTTATTGCTGGCCATTGTTAGCCCCGCCCCTTTTCAGCTTTGTCTTTGCACTTAGGGTCTGCCTGGGCCTTGCAAGCTCCGGGGGGCTCCGGTCTCCTTGTCCTCGGGGTCAGGCCTCCTGGTAGTTCCCGGTCTGCCCCTCTGCCCGAGGTTCCTTCAGCAGTCTTTGGGGCTGCTTCCACAGCCACACTGCGGTCTGCACTGGGTCCTCACTGGAGGTCCAAGCCTGGGCTGGAGATAGTTATTCAAGCCTAGGGCACTGCCTTTGCCTGTGCAGATGCTCTTAGGGCACTGCCTTCACCCCTTCAATGCTGCGCCCTGTTGTGGGGTTCCTTCGTTCCTCTGGACTCATTTTTATTTCCCCTTGAGAGGTTCTGTATGCTTCGGTCAGGAGAGATCGAGCAGCTGCTCCTTACACTGACGCCATCTTACCCGGAAGTCTCTAGAATCCTGTGGTAATTTCTTAAAAGAAGATAAAACTGAAGTTTGCCACATAGATGGACTTTTCCTTTCATGTAAACACTAAAGAGGCCATTGTAAGGTTATTAAATGGCTTAATTTCAGTACTATTATGTCTCAGGGAATTGAGAGGTCTGAGGAGAGGGTGAGAGATGGTATGGCTGCTGGTATCAGGCAGGATACACACATTTATCCATTGTTTGCCATCTTACACAGGCATGATTTGAGGGTCCCCAAAACAGTTACAAGAGTAACCTTGAAGATCACTGATCACGGATCAATATAAAAGTTATAGTCATAATGAAAAAGTTTGAAATATTGAAAGAATTACCAAAATGTGACCCAGCAATATGACATAAGCACATGCTTTTGAAAAAATGGTGCTGATAGAGTTCCTTGAAGCAAGGTTGCCACAAACCTTTGGTTTATTTAAAAAACAAAATCTGCAAAGTGCAATAAAGTGAAGCACAATAAAATGAGGTATGTCTATAGTTGGAATTTAAGAAATGTTTACTGAATTAAATTGAATAGAATTGAATCAGTATATTGTTGCAGTAGCAGTATCCCTGGGTAAGAGAATATGAACAATTTAGTAACTATTTCCACACATTTTCAAATTGTTTTTCAGAACAGCTGATCCAATTCACAGCTCTATGATTAATTACCATGCCTGTCTTTCCAAAACCTCTCCAACAAAGAACTGGACAATCTTTCAATCTCTTTTCTGGCTTGATGTCTGTGGAGTGATAGCTCCAGGTTGTTTTAATTTGCATTTCTGTTTTTATTAGAGATTTTAAAATATTTTAAGTGATTTTTGCTCATTTATATTTCTTTAATAGATTTTGGATATCAGAATTTTGCCAGAGATATTTAAGTGCTATTTTTTTTTAGTTTGCAATCTGTATTTTTCCCATTCTACTTGCAGTGATTTTATTATGCAAAAGCTTTTTGATTTTAGTTAATGAAGATTGTCTCTTTAATATTTTATTATTTATTTCTTCTGCCTGATGCCCCATTATTAATTTCTGTCTTAGCCAAAATTGCAAAAGCTATACCCTCTGATGCCCATCTCATTTTTATGTTGTTACTTTCTAGATTTAGATCATTTGTCCATTTAATATTTATTCTGATATATGGTATAGAAACCTATTTTTCACCAGACTGCTCTGCTCTCTGTGTTTATACTTCCCTTTCTAGTAGTTTATACTAAATTATTGCATTCATTTGTTTCTAGGTCTTGCTTACTAATTTTATCCCACTGATCTATTTTTTTAATACCAAAATGTTTTGAAAGTTATTATATTCTACTATAGATGAAATCAGGCAGCACCCTTCCCTTCTTCTCCCTACTATTTTTTCATATCCCTTGATATTCTTTTTTTTCCTTTTTTTATTTAGAATATTTTTCTATGCTTACATGATTCATGATCCACCCCTCCCACCCTTTCCTCTCTTCTCCCGAATCTGACAAGCAGTTCCACTGGGTTATATATGAATCATTGTTTAAAACATATTTCGACGTTATTCATATCTGCACTAGAGTGATGTTTTAACATCAAAAACCTGATCAAATCCCTATCGCACTATGTAGTTGATCACATATTTTTCTAATGCATTTCTGTTTCCATAGTTCTTTCTCTGGATGTGGGTAGTGTTCTTTCCCACAAGTCCCTCTGGATTGTCCTGGGTCATTGCATTGCTGCTGGTAGAAAAGTCTGTTACATTTGATTGTGCCACAATGTATCCGTCTCTGTGTACAATGTTCTCCTGGTTCTGCTCCTTTTGCTCTGCATCAATTCCTAGAGATCTTTCCAGTTCACATGGAATTCCTCCAGTTCCTTATTCTTTTCAGCACAATAATATTCCATCACCATCTGTTATCAAAAAATAAATAAGGTAACCTGAGTGGGTCAATGAAACACAATTTGGGTGTGAGGAAGGATAAATGGGGATATTAGGTGATTATAAGGTGATTGGAGGAGGAATGAAGGTATGGGAAACTATATAGGAGATAAGGGAAATGGGGTATGTAGGAGAGGGCAGCTCAAACAGGTTTATTCCCAGAGGCTTGAGACAGAGACTACCAGGAGGAAACTAGGGCCAGTAAGAAATGTTTAGCTTTGGCTGGAGAGGTTCTCTTGTTAGTTTCTAAGTCTCTTGAGGGAGGGGTCAAGAGGGCCCCTCCCTGCCAGTCAAACTGATGGCTGGAGGAAGTCTTGAGGTAGGTACTTCCTGCCAAGATGGATGCCCACAGTTCTCTCAAGAAATAAAAGAAAATGATTCCTTCCCCTTGAGCCCTTGTCTTAATTTTTGACACAATGATTCACCAGAGGGTTTAAATAAGTAACAAGGGAATTTATTAATACCAGGGTCAGTCAGAAGGGGAGGGTGGTTTAGGGTTTTCTAACTGTTGCTAAGGGGAGGGCTGAGGGTGGGGGATAGTTTGCGGAGAGGTTTAGACAGAGAGAGTCCTGTTCTCCCAGTCAGGAAGATTTGACTGCCTTTTAAGTAAAGTCTCTATCAAATCATTAAAACTAGAGGTAAGTTATTTGAGGATACTCTACTAGCTTATAGAAACTATACCCACAAAGTCTAATCACCAAGCCCTCCTTTCCACCCAGGACCCAAAGGAAATTCAGGGAAGGGGAGGGATGGAGATGGGATATCAGGGAGAGGTCCAGAGAAATGAGATAGGTCCAAATTTCCCCAAGACAAAATAAGCACAGGCCAAGGCTGAAGCAATTAGTCCAAAGCCAACAGGTTAAGGCAAAGCAAAAGCCTCTAGCCACAGCAGAAGCCAGAAGGCAAAAGCCAGAAGGCAAAAGCCCCATCAATTGGAACTTCACCTCTATTTATAGCTTTAATTTCTAACTGACTTTCTGAAGATTCTAAGATGTTTAACTGACTTTTTGTGACCGTTAGAAATCACAGAAGCAAAAAGTTTCTGTTAGCCATCTTGCATTACACACCATATACCACAATTTATTGAGCCATTCCCCAATTGAGAGACACCTCCTCGTTTTCCAATTTTTTGCTACCACAAAGAGCGCAGCTATAAATATTTTTGTACAAGTCTTTTTACTTATCTTTTTGGGGTACAAACCCAGCAGTGGTATGGCTGGATCAAAGGGCAGGCATTCTTTTAAAGCTCTTTGGGCATAGTTCCAAATTGCCCTCCAGAATGGTTGGACCAATTCACAACTCCACCAGTAGTGCATTAGTGTCCTAATTTTGCCACATCCCCTCCAACCTTTATCACTTTCCTTTGCTGCCATATTGACCAGTTTGCTAGGTATAAAGTGGTACCTCGAAGTGATTTTAATTTGCATTTCTCTAATCAGGAGGGATTTAGAACATTTTTCACATGCTTATTGATAGTTTTGATTTCATTGTGTGAAAACTGCCTATTCATGTCCCTTGACCATTTGTTAATTGGGGAATGTCTTGATTTTTTGTAAATTTGACTTAGTTCCTTATATATTTGGGAAATTAAACTTTCGTCAGAGAGTGTTGTTATAAAAATGTTCTCTTGGTTTGATGTTTTCCTTCCAATTTTGGTTTCATTGGTTTTGTTTGTACAAAATCTTTTTAATTTGATATGATCAAAGCCATTCATTTTACATTTTGCAATATTCTCTATCATTTTCTTGGTCTTAAATTCCTTCCTTTCCCATAGATCTTACAGGTATACTATTCTATGTTTACCTAATTTATTTATGATTTTACTCTTTATATTTAAGTCATTTAGCCATTTTGAATTTATCTTGGTATAGGATGCAAGATGTTGATCTAAACCCAATTTTCCCTGTACTGTTTTCCAATTTTCCCAGCAGTTTTTGTCAAATAGTGAGTTCTTGACCCAAAAGCTGAGGTCTTTGGGTTTATCGAACACTAGCTTACTGAGGTTATTTACCCCTAGTCTATTCCATTGATCCACCCTTCTGTCTCTTAGCCAGTACCATATTGTTTTGATGACCACTGCTTTATAGTACAGTTTAAGATCTGGTACTGCTAGGCACCCATCCTTCACATTTTTTTTTCATTATTTCCCTCGATATTCTTGACCTTTTATTCATCCAAATGTATTTTGTTATTTCATTTAATTCTATAAAGTCTGCATTTGGTCATTTGAATGACATAGCACTAAATCCACAAAATAATCTGGGTTGAGTTGATATTTTCACTAAATTAGTTCATGAATATTGAATGCTTCTCTAGTTATTTGTGTCTTCTCATATTTCTGTAAAAATTCTTTTGTAGCTTTATTTACATAAGACCTGCATATATTTTGGTAGATTCATTTATAGATATTTAATACCCCATTGTTGTCTTAGACTATTTCTTCTTATTTCTTCCACCTGCATTTTGATAGTAATGTCTAACCTTGACAAACTGCTGGTGGCCCATAGAGATCTAGGATGCAGTGCTTACTCCCAGTTTTTTACCTAGGGATGCAGTCTGGATCAGGTTTAGTTTAGTTCTGGAAGAAAACCTAGCATCTAATAATCAGTATAGAAGGTGTCATCAACAAGATGTGTGACTAAGAAAACCAATAGTCAATAAACATTTATTGAGCAATTTCTGTGTGCCATAAACTGTGCTAAGTGCCATGGATATGAATAAAAAAGACAGTCTCATAGTCCTGTCCTCAAGAAGCTTACAATCTAACTCTAACCATCGAGGAACATGATGGATGTAAATGGTCTGTAACACACAATGATAAAGAATTATATATAAGAGCCCCTTTCTCACACTTTTCAGCTCATTATCTCCCCAAACTTAGATTATGGTTCATATTTAGGGTTTCCCCAAAATGAGGGAATAGAAGGTACTCAATATACAATATAAATCAGGCATGGAACACTTTTATTCCTACAGAAAAAGAAATGCTGAATAGAAAGGACACACAGCACATATTAACATGACAATCCAGCTTACTTTCTTGTTCAGTTTAGGCCTAACATGGGCTTCAAGTCATTGAAAACTAATCTGAAGAACTATAACAGAAGCTCACAAAAGGGCGGTGGAGATCGAGGAACATGATGGATGTGAATGGTCTGTAACACACAATGATAAAGAATTATAAAGGATAATCAGTATAGAAGGTGTCATCAACAAGATGTGTGACTAAGAAAACCAATAGTCAATAAACATTTATTGAGCAATTTCTGTGTGCCATAAACTGTGCTAAGTGGCATGGATATGAATAAAAAAGACAGTCTCATAGTCCTGTCCTCAAGAAGCTTACAATCTAACTGGAGAAAAAAACACAACAAAGAAAAGTAAAATGATGGCTGTGTATTAGGTGAAAGGGGGGATGTTGAAGATACTTGGCACAGGAATATGGTGAAAAAGTCAAAGAAGTCCAAAATGACTTATGTGGTCAGGTGGGAGATGAAAAGTTCTGTTTTGGCCCCAGGTTGAGGATTTTGAATTAAACTCATAAATCATCCTACAATCAGAGGAGTAGAGGATACTTATGAGTACCAATGAGGAAGATGGACCAGTTACTTGGCAAGAGCAAGGTATAAACAACAGATACCCTGTTAGCTCCATTGGTAGCCTTGCAAAATGTCAGTAGAAAGTGTGCTATCCAGCTTGTTGGCCTTGTGGTGAATTTATGGAAGGACATGGATAGGAATTACATAGGATGGACAGACAAGGATGAATTATAATTTGTATTATTTGAAGGGACATCCACATTGATGAGATCACAGATCCATTTCAGCTGAGTTAACAGGGAAACAGATTCCTTCAGCAAAGAGTGGCATAGTCAAATTTGTGATTTAGAAAAATTATTTTGCCAGTTGTATCCTTGCTGCTTATGTTTATTCCCTCAATTTCTTTTTCATGTCTTATTTCTTTTAATATTGAAAACAGTGGGATCTTGTATCCACTATGCCATTTTATCAATTTTGTGGTTCCAAAAATTTGCTTTCTGATAGGATATTTGTAAAAACCCATATTTTTTCTTTCATCAAGGATGCCTTCAAGGTATGTATAGATCATTTTTATAAAATTTTTTGTACAAGTAGGAAAATGGACTTATGGGTCAGTGGTTACTAGTTTTATTTTGGTCACCATTTTAGAGTAATAATACTGTTATTGTGTATTTATTTTGAAAATAATTTAATTCATGCTCTTCATGCTCTGTATAACCCTGATATCTCTACAAACATGGTCTTCAACTCATACCAAATGATGTAAGATTCCCTAAAATTTAAAAAGGTAGATAATTTGATTTGAAAATCCTCTGATATTAACATCAAATAAGGAATAAAACAGTTTACTAAGTGGACTTACTGCCATCATGGTAAACATACAGGCAGAGTACAGTTGAAGAGAGAGATTCCTTATAGATGCCTCTTATTGTGGAGGACATTGTGTTGTTGCATCAAAGCATAATCACTCAAAAGAGTCTGACTTAACATTTACGGAAAAAAGACTAAATGGATGCAGAATGCCTACTATCCTGACAATAACATGTAGTTGGATGAATAACCCATAAGTGTGCATTTATTAATAAATATATCTTGGTTAGACAAAAAAAAATAGACAATATGGTGTTCAGAATTGAACAGAAGGAGAGTGGGCTAAATTGCTTTTGGGAATTTGAACAATTTTTTTAAAGACCCTAAGCTTCTTCCTGAAACAAAGGCCGATGGAATCATGGAATACTTGTCTTAAAAAATTGAAGTTGATTACCCAAAGGGCCGTGAAAATGCACATGATAGGGGTGAGCAGGCTCTATAGCTCATTACAAAGTGGAAATAGTACACTAAAGGAGGTATAAAGGATATAATAGATAGATTTGTTATGTAGCAAGATTGAGAGAAAACTAAAGTGCAACCTGTCTGCTCCATTGGTAACCATACAATGTTAAGAAATCTGAGGAAAGACCTCTAAAACATCGGATGGAACCTCTGTGATAGATTTATGATAAGACACTGACATTAGTCATGGAGCTGGAATGGGTTGTAAGCTGTATTATTAGAAGCACTGACTTCAAAGATAAAATTGTAGATTCATCAATGTTCTGAAGAATTGCTTTAGCTAGCACTATGTCAAATAATAGGAGAGATAGTACACAACTTTATATTCCCTTAATCTAGGGGTTCTTAACTTGCTGTGTGTCATGGGCCCCCCTTTGACACTGGTGAAGCCTATGAACACCATCTCAAAATAATACTTTCAAGTGAACAGAAACAAGTGCAGAGAAATATAAAGGGAAATAGTTATTTTGAAATATAGTTATCAAAATATATCTTTTAAAAAACAAGTTCATGGACCCCAGATTAATTCTGTCTTAATTTTATTTAGAAAATTTCAAGTATTTCTCTATTGAAGATAATACTAGATTTTAAAAAGATACTTTGGTTATATTAAAGAAAGATCCCTTTATGTCTCATTTTAATATATTTAACATAAATTAGTATAACATTTCTTCTTTATTAGCATCTATAGATATGCTCATTAAACTTCTATTATTGTTGCTATTCATATGAGTTATTATGTTTGCCATTTTCCTAATATTGAGCAATTCTTACATTTCTGATCACTTACATTTTAGTTCACCATGACCAAATTTGCCATAAAAAAGGTTTAAAAAATATATTGTTGAAGATTCTTTGCTAATGTATTATATACTTCAATATTCTTTAGTGATATTAGTTAATTATTTTCCTTTTTAGTTTTAGTTCTCTTTGATTTGGGTACTGGGAGGATACTAGCCTCTTTGAAGAAATTTGATTTGTCATCTTTTTCTTTTTTTTTTGTGAACAGCTTATGTATAATAGGAGTTATTTGTTCTTTAAATGTTTAATATAATTCAATTTGCACTGGAGAGTTCATTTATAGCTTGAATGACTTATATTCCAAAATTTTACTGTATAAACTTTCTGTTTCTTGTTATATTATCTAGATATTTTATGTTTTCTATAAATATATACAATTTCCTTTGTTTCCAGTTTTCTTAGCAAAACATTGAGTATAGAAGTTTCTGATATTTTCTTTTTTTATATTCATTGCAAAATTCCTCTTAATTTCAGTTATTTAGTTTTCCTTTTACATTAAGGGGGTAGACCATATTAGCAAAATTTTATTTATTTTATTGGTTTTATTAAAAAAACACCAACTATAGCTTTTTTTGTTTTGTTTGTAGCTCAGTATTCATAGGGTTTTCAATTTTAATTATTCTTTTCTGGTGCAACATTTCCACTTTTGTGCTTATATTAAAGTTATTAAATTGTTGATTTCCTGGTTATTTTTACATATTCACTTTATTGATTTTTTTCTTTCTTTTATTAATATGTTTGGGAATACAGTGATCCCCTCATCTATTGTGGGAGTTACATTCCAGAGACCCCCTGATAGGTGAAAATCTGTGAAGTAGCAATGTTATGTTTATTTTATTATATATATTTTTTAATTTTTTAAATATTTATTAATAATCATTTTAACATGGTTACATGATTCATGCTCCTACTTTCCCCTTCACCCCCTGCACTCCCCCCACCCATGGCCGACACACATTTCCACTGGTTTTATCATGTGTCATTGATCAAAACCTATTTCCAAATTGTTGATAGTTGCATTGGTGTGTTAGTTTCGAGTCTACATCCCCAATCATGTCCGCCTCAACCCATGTGTTCAAGCAGTTGTTTTTCTTCTATGTTTCCACTCCTGCAGTTTATATATATATTTTTAATAAAACCCTTACCTTCTGTCTTGGAATCAATACTGTGTATTGGCTCCAAGGCAGAAGAGTGGTAAGGGTGGGCAATGGGGGTCAAGTGACTTGCCCAGGGTCACACAACTGGGAAGTATCTTTAGGGCAGATTTGAACCTAGGACCTTCCATCTCTAGGCCTAGCTCTCAATCCACTGAGCTACCCAGCTGCCCCTATTAATATATATTTTAAGGCTTTATAAACCCTTCCCACTCTCCTATAAACTTTTTCAACACTCTTATTAACCTACAGTCACTGAGCCAATCAGTGTCCAGCACCCAGGATATAGAACACAGTGCTGTGGTTGGTCTCCTTTCATTCCATCAGCCAATTGTGTGCCACAATAAGTGTAACTCCATGATACAGAATTAGATATATTAAAAAAAAAACCTGCAATACAGTGAAGCCACAATAAATGAACCGGGATATAGTGAGGGACAATTGTATATGCATTTATCTAAGCACTGTTCTAGCTGATTCCCATAAATTTTGTCATGTTAACTTATTGTTTCTAGGTTTTTATTTTTGACCCACTTGTTATTCAGAATAATATTATTTGGTCCCATTTGATTTTCCTTTATTTATAATTCCTTTACTGATTTTAATTTTTATTACATTGTGGTTTGTAAAGGTCTCATTTAATATTTCAGCCTTTCTGCATTTATGTACCTTGTCTTCAGCACAAGAGAATGTGAAAGTAAAAAGTAGAAATATTGATACACCAAATCTATGAGAAATGGGTATTAGGTCCCCAACTACCAAAAACTGTAATCTTTTACTAGATGTTCCTGAAAATTACTTTTCCACATACAATTCTTTAATAACCAAACATTAATTCTGATAATATACTCTTTTGCTAACAGTAACCATAAAATAACTCATAAAATGCAGTATATAAAATAAAATTGGTAACATGCAAAACATTTTTTCTCACTAGCCATTCCCTAGAATTCTCATTTTTTTGCTAACAATTCAATAAAAAATGGTTTCAGACAACATTATAACACAATCTACATCATTATAAATACCACACAGCAAATATAATTCTTAAAACGACAACATTTTTAACTTGAATCTTATCTTTATGTCAAATGGTAGTGTGAAAGCATTGTACTTTATACTTTATTTCTTGTAATCCATTCTACATTGGCTACCCTTTGAAAATCAAAGGAGAGGCTGCTGAGACTTTAGTTGCTATGTTTGGCAAATGCTGAGACCAGCAAGGCCTCAACTTCTTAACATCACCTCCAACACAATGCCCTTCATAGCTTGTAGATGACACTGGATATCATGAAGGATGCAACAGTTTGATCATATCAACAGAAGCATAATTGTTACCCCAAATACACAAGTTTTGCATGATAATACACATATAACTCAGTTTGAATTGCTTGACCTACGTGAATCGATGCAGAATGAAACAAGTAGAACCAGGAAAATATTATACACAGTAACTGTAATATTGTGAGATCATCCAATGTGATAGACTGCTATTAACAGCAATACAATGATCCAAGACAATTCTGAGAGACTTATGAATAAGAATGTTAGCCACCTCTAGAGAAAGAACTGTTGGAGTAGAAATGCATATGAAATCACTTGTTTATTTGATTATATGATTTGGGGTTTTGGTTTTTTAAGATAATATTCACTTACAAAACTGAATAATATGGAAATACGTTTTGAGTGATAATACATGTACAACACAGTGGAATTGCTTGTCAATTCCAGGATGGGGGATAGAAACAATATGAATCATATGACTTAAAAAAAACCCCATCAAATTGCTTATCTCTGGAAGGGATAGAGACAGTTTAGATCTTATAATTTTGGAAAACATATTGAAAATTGTTATTACATGTAATTTTAGGGAAAATAAAATATAAAAATTTGTAATATCTCATATTGTATCTTTTAAGATTATTCCTATGATGCTGACAAAGAAGTAAGTAGCCATTTTCTGGAGACCCCACATGCCAGTGAAAGTGGGGTTGGAAGAATGAGCCTAGAGTTTAATATGCTACACACAGAAGTGGGATTTGAACTTAGATCTGTTGTCTCCAAATTTCCCTATACATTTCCATGTTCTCTTGCCATTCTTCCCTGATCTTTAAGTCTTTTAAATTTATGTGCAGACACAGTTATTTCAGATTTTTATTATGGTGGTTATTATTTCTTTACTTTTTCTCATGCTTCACTAATTTCTTCATAGTGCAGTGATTATAGATTTTTAGACTTTTAGAGTTCTCTGCTTCTGGTTGTTTCCTGTTCTAATCCATCCTCCACAACAATCTTCCTAAAGAATAGGTCTAATCATATCATTTCCTTGCTCAAGAAACTTCAATATCTCCCTATTTCCTTTAAGAACATGTTCAAACCCCCCCAGCTTGGCATTTAAATCCCTTCGTAATTAGGCTCCAGTCTATCTTTTCAGACTTATTGCATATTATTTCTCTTTTCCCTATTCTGATCCATTCATTTTCACATGAACTTGGTTTTGATTCCCCCATATCCATTAAATGGATTTTCTTCCATGCCTGGAATACATTCAGTGCTTCCTGAAATATTTAGGTTCTTTCTAGGCTCAATTCATGTTCCACTATTTTATAGGAAGTCTTTCCTGATTTCCTAGGCTAGTGGACTTCTTTCTCCTCAAATTATCTTATACTTACTTATCTGTGCAAATGTGATATTATCTCAATGGAATGTAAGTTCCTAGAGGGCAATGATTGCCCCCATAACTCACAACATTGGCTTTCCCCATAGGAGGTGCTTAATAAATGCTTGCTTAGTGAATGAAGTTAGGGATCATCTAATCTAACTCCTTCAAATTTTATAGATGAGGAAATGGCTGGAGAGGTGATGACTTTATCAAAGTCACATGGTGAGTTGATAGTAGAGCTTGGACTAGGTCTCCTAACTTCTAGCCTTTCCATTAGATCAGTGATTCCCAAAGTGGGCGCTACTGCCCCCTGGTGGGTGCTGCAGGGATCCAGCAGAGTGGTGATGGCCACAGGTGCATTTATCTTTCCTATTAATTGTTATTAAAATTAAAAAAAAATTAATTTCCAGGGGGCTAGGTAATATATTTTTTCTGGAAAGGGGGCAGTGGGCCAAAAAAGTTTGGGAACCACTGCTTTAGATAGAAAGGCTTATTCTAAAACAGAATGCCACCTGGGGATTGTTACACCCATTCAGCAAGAGAAGTAGCCTAGAAGAGGATTTCAAGGGGCGCATTGTGTGTTGATGAAAGCTTGTGGGCAGATGTGACTGAGAGGGCAAAAGAGAAAATTTAGAATTGTAAGTAAAATACATGGATGGAGTATCAGAAAACCATATCAAGGTAGGAGTACTGGGCAGATATAAAGAAGTGATGTAGGTATTGGGGGGGGGCAATGATGAACCCAGATAGGTGGGGCTGGGGTTTTCAAAAGAAGGAGACATTTATGTTTCTTGTTGAAAGGATTACCAGACAAAGATTCCAAAGGAGGGGTGTGATGGCAGATGAGATACCTAAGCCACTTTGCATGAATAAAAGCTTACTTTCAAAAAATGGGGCCTAAATTATACCTGCATAATGAGTCTGCCCAAGTAACTCCCCTTTCCCCACCACCAAAAAGTTTGCACATTCACAGCATATATAAGATATTTGAGTACAAAATGACCCAACTTATACCATGTAATTAGACAGTTTGTTGGAGAGGGATACAAATATTCCAAAATTGTAATTTGTAAGATTTTCATGTTTGCCCTGGGCTACTTAGGTTGTCCCAGTGCAGAAAATCATGTGTGTGCCAGTCATTCAAGAAAGCCCCAAATAGATGGATCCAAATGAAAAAGGACAGGTTGTAAAAGGTAAGCCTTCTTAGGAGTGGCGCAGTTGTTTAATGTTCTAGTCAACAAAGTGTGGCTGGATTTATCTATAGAAATTACTTTTCTTTGCAAGAATTTTAGAGAGGTTTCCATAGTAACAACTTTGCAATTTAAATATGTCCCTAGTAGAAAAACAAATAGGAAACCAACTGCCACTCCCCTCCAGAAAAAAACAAACCAAAAAAAACCAAAAAAACCAACTCATATTTACCAAATAACATGACATATTTAGTCAGGCTGAAACCTATGCATATTTTGGAAGAAAAACTATACATAGATGTGTTACTTATATGCAGAAAGCCTCTATAGGGAATTGACCCTATCTATTTTCATATGTTGAGGTTCCAGGTGTTTCCCCTATTTAATTTTTTTTTAAACCCTTACTTTCTGGCTTAAAATGAGTATTGGTTCTACTGCAGAGGAGAGGTAAAGACTAGGCAATGGTTGTTAAATGACTTGCCCAGGGTCACAAGCCAGGAAGTATCTGAGATCATATTGGAACCCAGTTCTTTACCACTCCAGGCCCAGTACTCTATCTACTATGCTACCTAGCTCCTCCCCTCCCATTTGATTAAAAAAAAACACTAAACAAAAAACCTTTTAACTTATATCTTAGAGTCAGTACTAAGTATCAGTTCAAAGGCAGAAGAGAAGAGGGGTAAGGGCTAGGCAATGGGAGTTAAGTGATTTGCCCTTGGTCCCACAGTTAGAAAGTGTCTGGGGTCAAATTTGAACCCAGGACCTCTCCACTCCAGGCGTAGTACTCTATCTTCTGTGCTACCTAGCTGTCCCTTCCATTTGATTTTAAACACTAACTTGTGCCTACTTTTAGGAGAATTATGAATTAAATTGAAATCAATTCAATAAGCATTTTAAATCGCCTACTGTGTACTAGGAACTAGTGATACAAAGCAAAAAGAAGCAGCCCTTGCCTAGTGGAAACTAACAATATATACTGCATATTAGATACCTGGGAAGGATGCTATTTCTGTTTTATAGATTCAGCCATGGAGAGAGGACTGTTCTTACACTCAGGTGGCCCAGGTTCAAGTTCCAGGCTCCAGTGATTACTAGTTGGGTGACCCTGGCTATTGTTATTTTATTTCTCTGAACCCCAGTTTTCTCAGCAGTTAAGAGGGGGGAATTATAGCACTTTCACTTGATGGTATAGTTGTCAGGAAAGAGCTTTGGAAATCTGAAGGAACTGTAAAAATAGAAATTATTATTATTAGGACTGAAGTCTATGAAGGCAAGTGGACTGGAGGAAGGGAGAGAGGAATATTTGTGTAAGCATAATTGAAAAGAGAGAGGAAATGAATAAGGAAAGGGGTACAGAAATTTGAAAGTTGTGCTTCTGAGTTACTAACACAGTTATGGTAAGTTGATCACTAGGTATGTGCCAGGCAGTTCTCTGTTCTGCCCCACAGTCTGGCCTTTTCTAGGAGGAAATCGAATCCACTTTCGGGGTAGTCACGAGGGCTCAAGTGGACCATTTCAAGCGGCAGGCTAAGCATTGTAAAAGTCAGAATAAAATCAAAGTCTCCTGTGTGAATGTGAAGGCACTGACAAGGGGTAGAGGGAATAGAGTGAGGAGGAAATATTATGGAAATAATTTCCCTGCCTCCCATGGAGCATCCCCTCCATCTGTCTCCTGGCCAGGGGCTAGAATAGAGTGTAAGTTACTGGCAAATCTTCAGCAAAACCCTCTTCAAAAGAAGACAGGCTACTGCTAATGAGGAAAGCTGGGGACTGAAGGATTCAGAGAGCTGAGCGTGAATGTTGAAATTGGATTCTGGCGTCACTAGTTTTTGCAAGTAATTTCCAACCAGGAAACACATAGAAGCAGTGGATCTAGAGCTGGGAAGAGATGTCTTCAAGCCCAGTCCTGGGATCTTACAGATGAAGAAACAGGACCAAAGAAAAGTAGCATTTATTAAGGTTTCTCTTGTTCCTGCCTTCAGAGAGTTCACAGTTTAATGGGGGAGACAACATGTAAACAACCTTGTGCAAATAAGTCTTAGGTCTAAGTGTGTTTGAGACGATCTTGCTTAATGAAACCCCAAACTGACCTTTGTCCCTGATAATCTGTCTCCAAGAAACCCCTTATTGACCTTAGTCCTGGGCTGAACAACAAACCTGCAAACACACTCTGGATAAGATTAGCAGATATGATCAAATCTTTTTGTCATCTTAGTTTCTCCTTTTGTATCTAGCCTGCTCCCAGGTACTCTAGCTTCTGGCTATTGTGGCCAGGTATCTCCCAGACATTTCAGATTGTGTTTAATGCTTCATTCCTAAACTGATTGTAGCAGGGCAGGTACACTGCCCCCACCCCCAAATCTATATAAACATATTGCATTCTGTAGTTCATTGGAAGTCCCAGGACTGAGGTTCTGTGTATCTCTCTTCCCAGACTAATTTTCCTACTTCGATAAAAGAAAGATCCTTTTTATAACTACTTTGGTAGTTGTGGTTTTTTTTTTCAGATTGCTGTGTGTATACTGTGTACACATATGTACATGTGTGTAATATGTATGTGTGTATATATGTATATGTAATCTCAGTTCCTCAGGTCCTCTGACTCCATCAGGGATCTTTCCCTAATGCCGTAACTACCTCTCTATGTGGTATTTGTGAAGGGTCGCATGGTGTGATAGAAGAACCACAGGCAGGACTTCACACTAGAAGCCCTGAGTTTCACTCTCAGCCTTGTAAACTAGCTATGTGGCAGGCAAGTGATTTAATTTAATGTCTGTGGTGCTGTTGCTCATGGGGACGAAGAAAAGGTTCTTCATTTCTCAAAAGGTAATGCTCTTTGCACTACCTACTTCACAGGGTGGTGTGGAGTAATTTGTATATGTGAATTATTATCAAGATAGATGGCTCAGTGGATAGAGTGCTGAGCCTGGAGTCTGGAAGATACAAATTCAAATATGACCTCAGACAATGGTTACTGGGATGAGGGTAAGGAAATCTGGGGAGGAAAAGGAAAGTTCGTATTTCTTAACCTTCCCTACCCTCAATGGAAAAAAGGTACAATGAACCAGTAATTAGAAGAGCAAATTTAAATTTTTAGCTTCTTCATCATTTCACTACTTAAGGAGCTTTGGTTCTGTATCCTTTCTTTCAATTCAGTCAACAGAATTCAACAAACATCTATTAAACATCTACTGTGTGTGCTAGGTAGGTGGTCCGGTGGATAGAGTGCCAGACCTGAAGTTAAAAAACTTCATCTTTCTGAGTTCAAATCTGGCTTCAGACACTGTGACCCTGAACAAGTTATTTAATTCTGCCTCAGTTTCTTCATCTGTAAAATGAGCTAGAGAAGAAAATGACAAAGAACACCTGTATCTTTGCCAAGAAAATCCAAAATGAGGTCACAAAGAGTGAAAAAAGACACAGGTCTAAGTGTTGTGCAAGGTCTTGAGGATAAACCCTCCCAAACAAAAAGCCCCAAACAACAACAACAGCAATAAACAGTTCCTGACCTTGTAAAAGCAAATTTAAATATTCTTCTTCAGTTTCTCTAGAAATCACAAGAAAAATTTCTTTGGCTTGAAAAACTCTTTCTTGGCTTTTCCCTTTTTGAAAGTGAATAGTAGACCAAAGGGTAAAGCCTACCTTTAAAATGGATTAAGGGGGATGAACCAAATTTATTTCTGGTTTAGATTCCTTGGACCTTTGCTTCCCCAATCACTAAAGCAATGACTTGTGACTTTCTCAAGGTGAGTGCCCTCTTTTTTTTTTTAACCTCAGAGGATGACCTTTCAATCCTGGAAGGAGTGGTCAAGAAAATCATGAATAGTAGTTATTCTGGAATATTTGCTCCAATATGCTTCTTAACATATCGTGATCTTTTCTTGGTTCAATGATCCTGTAAATGTTACCTCAGATCATCTTGGGGTAAAGAGGTACATGAAGGCATGGGAGGGACTCTTCCAGTGTGGAGATTTCTTTAAGCTAGAACATGCTTAAATATTAATGTAATATTCAATTTATCAAAATTGTTTCTAATAGACATGCCTAAAACAGAATATGGCATTAGTAATTTTTTCTTTCACAACCTCAAAAAATTTCTATTCTACTGGGAGTGGGGATGATATACAATAAGTACCCAGGTAAGTTAATATAAAATATATAGAAGTAATTTCAAGTATGTGTATATGCTGGAGGAGTGATGGTAATCTAACAACTGGGGAGATCTGGAAAGGCCTCAGATAATAAGTAACATTTAAAATAAGCCTTAAAGGAAGCTTGGGATTCCAACAAGCAAAGATGAGAAGAAAGAACATTCTAGGCATGAATGGCATTCTCTAAGAGCTCAACAACAAGTAGGTCAGTTTGGTTGAAACAAAGAGTATATTAAGCAGGGGAGTCAAGAGAGATCAGTCTGGAAAGATAAATTGGAGCCAGATTGTGACTTGATTTAAATGCCAAGCAGAGATAACTACTTATCCCAGAGGCACTGGGGAGTTACTGAAGCTCCTAGAACCCCAGGGTGAAATCAATTAATCAATCCAGATCATACTCTCTAACCTTAGGTATCCCTTGGGGATCTGTCCTGTGTCCTCTTCTCTTCTATCTCTATGTTACTTCACTTGGTGATCACATCAGCTCCCACGAATTTAATTACCATCTTTTAGCCCCACATTCTCATATCTACCTATCCTTCCTCAACCTTTCAGCATACTTCCAATCTTACATCTCTAATTGCCTTTTAGACATTGCAGATTAGATGTCCAGTAGAACTGATTATTTTCCTCCCTTCAGGCTTACAATACAAGTCTCATCTTGATGCCCTTACTTTTTCTCACCCCTAAATCCAAGCTGATGCCAAAGCCTATCAGTTTCATCTTTGTAACATCTCTCCTCTCCTCTGACAAGGTTATTACTCTTGTACAAGACCTTATCACCCCATGCCTGGATGATGATTATTTATTATTATTATTATTATTATTATTATTAAAAACCCTTATTTTCTGTCTTAGAATCTCTATTAAGTATTGGTTCAAAGGCAGAAGAGCAGTAAGGGTTAGGCAATTTGCAGGTAAATGATTTGCCCAGGGTCATACAGCTAGGATATATCTAAGGTCAAATCTGAACCCAAGACCTCTCTCCAATCTCTAGGCCTAACTCTCTATCCACTAAACCACCTAGATGCCCCTTTATGCCTGGATTATTGCAGTAGTCTGCTAGTGGATCTACCTGACTCAAATCTCATTCCAAGCCATACTTCATTTAGTCACCAAAGTGATTTTCCTAAAATGCACCTCTGATCATTTCATATTCTACTCAACAGACTCCAGTGACTTCCAGGAGCAAATACAGAATGCTCTGTTTGGCATTAAAATCCCTGTGGAAACTTGTTCCCTCCTATCTTTCTGGAATATGGTTTCAGCTGTTCTTTGAATGCTTCTTTAGAAAGGTCTGACTAAGTAGTTATTTCACATATTTTTCACAGGCTGAACCGATCACTATCTTTCACCTAACATTACAAGAAGATGGAATTCCAAAAATCTTTTTGACCCTTCAAAGCTCAGACGGTCTTCAATTCAACAGGGTGAAGAACCAAGATAGAACCTAGGGCTAGGCTGCTGCTGAGGTCAGGGATGAGGCTTTTTTCTCCCCCATCAATCAGTTCCTTCTCAAGGGTTTCTTCTATGCTTGCATATTCTAGAGCTCTTGATTCCACACTAGCTTTCTGATTTTATAGAAACCTGAGAGAGTGTGAAGACCTTAGCCAACCTTAGAAGACTTCTTGAGTAGTGTTCTTTAATTTTAATTTGACTTTCAAGGGCTTATGAATTGGTAAACAACTTTTTATGCTGAGTTTAAAACCTATGATTAATTTGATAGAGATGTTTAAATCTATTTCACTATTGGTTTCTAGCAGAACTAGCAGCTAGTTCCTCCCTCTCTTTTGATTTATTGGATATGTGTTCTCACCTGACAAAAATATCAGGGATAAATGGGTGTGAGATTCAAACAACTCCTTCCTTTATGGAAATAATTGGGAAAATTCTCTAAACAAGTTATAGAAAAGTGCCTTAGAACTTATTTTCCAGCTGACTGACTGAGTTCGTCACGCTGTCTCTCACCTGGCATTGCAACCCCAGGATTATGCCCATGAGCCTCACTGCCACAGATGCCAAGTAGATTTGGCAGAATTAATGATTAGCTATGGAGACCTGTCAGGTCTGCCCATCCATTCCCATGCAGCAGGTCTAGAGGCAAACCGGGCCTCTGTTCCCTCTGTAATGCTGCCAACATTCCAGCCACTGCTGTACTTTGGATAGTCACATTGGACGCAGCATGAAAGCAAACTCCCTACTGGCTTACTTAGAATGCTAATAGAATGTTTTTAAAGAGTCCAAACAGCCAGAATAGTATCCCCAGATACTTTTCTGAGCACTGTTCTTTTCCAGGTTAGCTCCCTAATGATGGGCTGATGTGTGCTGAATTCAGTGATGTGATTAAGAAATACAAATAAAGCAAGGTTAAATGAATACAGCACATCTAAAAGGCAAGACATCATTATTAATGACAATAGTAATAGTGGGAATTATTATTTTTCTTGTTAGCCCATATCAGGCATCCTTCCTCGTTCTTCTACAGCCCTAGACATTTTGGTTCCAATCATTGCCCCAGAATCACTGAGTCTAGAAATTTCCTTGTCAGCCACAATAACAGACCTGGCAAGGTGCTAAGATGGTAACAATAATAACAGCTCACTTTTCTACAATGCTTTACAGTTTACAATACTAGTGGGATTTTAGAGACAGCAAAAAATGCCTGCCTTGCTCCAAAATACTTCCCCAGTTCAAATCTGTTCAATTTAGTCAGTTTAGTTCAATTTAATTCAACAAACATTCGTTACGCACTAATAGGCAAGGCACAATGCATACAACAATATTTCTAGCAGTACAATTTGCAATAGTTGAAAAAACAAACTGGAAGTAAAGTAGGTGTCCAGTGATTGTGGAATAACTGAAAACAATACACATTATGATATGTGAATGTAATGGAAGACCACTGCACTAAAAGAATAATGAGTATTTTTAAAATGGAATAAAATATGGAAATGTTTATATGTAATGATGCAGAATGATAAAGATAGAAGCTAAAAAACAAAGTAGATTCTAACTGCAATTCTGTGGTTAAAGACAACAAAAACAGTAGCAAATTTATGTTGTACTTCTAAAAAAATAGGTTTTCAGCTAAGGTCTATGAACTTGCTTTTTAAAAAAAATTTGATAACTATTGCCTTTGTAATGGTGGTAGAATCAATATCTTAGCCACTTTTCTTTGTTCTTAGCCACTGTTTCTTTGATTCCCCCCACCCCCCATATGAGTTAGGCTAATTTTCCCTTAAAAGTTATTGAGAAGGCAGCTAGTTGGTACAGTGTGTACAGCTGGGCCTGAAGTCAGGAAGACTCATCTTTTTTAATTTAAATCTGGTATCAGATATCTCCTAGCTGTGTGACCCTGAGCAAGTCATTTAACCCTGTTTACCTCAATTTCCTCATCTATAAAATGAATTGGAGAAGGAAATGGCAAACCACTCCACTATCTTTAAGATTAAAAAAAAAAAAAAAGGCTAGAGACACATTCCTTCAACCTAGACTGGTTCAGGAGATTAAAGACTCAGACTAGTGACCTCTCTGCCTGAGTATAAAACCTATACAAGTGTTCTCCCTGATGGTTGGTGAATCAAGTTGGCCAACTGAGTCAGGAGAGGATCGATTGACTTGAAATGTCCTCAGTACTTATCCTTGTTTACTGTCCTCCTCCTGTTATAGATGAGAAAATAACCTTTTTTGGTTGTTTACTACTGAATGATCTATAAGTATCTCATTTTGTTTGAATATTGAATTTGAACTACCACAGGAATGGCCCAAGGTACATCTTTTAGATTGCGGTTAATCAGTAAAGGATAGAAGCATATAGACATATGCACAAAATTTTAAACCTTTATAATTTTTGTTTCTATTTGCTTATTTTTCTTATTTTCTTATGTTTTTGTTTGCAGCATTGATGTCCTGGTTAGAAGGTTGAACTTGGCATAAGGAAGGCATGGAGTCATGTCCTATTTCTGATATATACTGATTTTGTCTTATCTTGTTTAGTTGATGAATTGTATCTGATTCTTTGTAATCCCACTAGGGATTTTCTTGGCAAAGATACTAATGGTTTGCCATTTCTTTCTCTAGCTCATTTTCCTTATAAGGAAACGAAGGCAAATAAAGGTAAGTGATTTACCCAAGGTAAATGTCTAAAGCCAGATTTGAACTTGGGGAGATGAGTCTTCCTGACTCCAAGCCTAGTCCTCTGAGCACTCTGGCACTGCCTCAATGATTTTGTCATCCCGGGTAATTCATTTAATTCCTCAGTGCTTCCAAACAATTCTCCAGTATCAGAAGTTGCAGAGCAATTGGAGATCTGTATTGGTAGAAAGAGTTTGCTTACCTGGTGCTCCCTGTACTAATGAAATATATATATATATAAATATCCCTAAACTTATATTAGTCAATGGAAGATAAGATAAATAGACATGTATAGAGATTGCATTAGCTGTAGATGAGAGGTATAGTGGATAGAGGACTGTCTCCAGAGGCAGAAAATCCTATGTTCAAGGTGAGTTTCTGACCTATACTGGCTATGTGGTCCTGGGCTATGTAATCACTTTTCTTTTCAGTCTCTTAGGCAATTCTCCAAGTCACTAAGCTGTAGAACAGTTGACTATTTGCAATGGAAGGACAAGTTCCTTACACCAGGATTCTCCAAAGTGGTGTATATATATTCCAGAGAAGGTACAAAATGATCCATTGAGATGTGGGAAGAAAATATTAGAATTTCTATTTGTATTTATGTAAAAAAAATAAATTAAGCTTCTCTAATGTTTAATATATGGGACACTGACACCTAGAGTTGGTCCAAAAGTTTGATGGTTATGGTATATAGTATGGGAGGTAACTCAAAGATAGAGTAGGAGCCCCACAATATGGAGGAGTTGAAGGTAGAGTAGTGCCTTTACTCATTTGATTGATTTTAGAGTATCATGATATAATATAATATATTTTTCTGGTCAAATGGTTTTATAGATTGTATTAACAATTTTTAATTAGACCAACCTTCACAAAATGGATATGTGGCATTAAAAAATTCTTGCAAAGAAACTAGATTGAAGATGATGCTAATAATATGAACACAGTGAACAAAAAATTGCTGAACTGGCGCTTCTACTCAGCACTTCATAGAATACTTTATGTTCTGATCCGATTTGATGAATTGGCCCCCCAAAATAAAAATGAACAAGATGGTTATGTGAAATATAGATTTATAGTCATATCATCAATGATGAACCTTATCCTAAGGGTATATTGTGCCTTAAGATATTAGCTAATGATATTATGAAGGCCCATGATTTGCAACACATAAAAAAACCCAAAAAATCCTCTAACCTTCTGATACTAAGTATCTGCTCTAAGAGAGAATAATGATAAGGGCTAGACAATTGGGGTCGAGTGACTTGCCTCAGCTAGGAAGCATCTGAGGCCAAATTTGAACTCAGGACTTCCTCTCTCCAGGCCTGGCTCTCTATCCATTGAGGCACCTGGCTCCCCCATTTTTTTATTAGCAAGACATTTAAAAACTAAGTTTTGGTTATTAAAAACTAGAAAAGTGTGCCATCTATGAAAACTCTCACATCTGCAACTCTAAATAACTTAGAAATAAAATTTCCTAACCTCTTTAAAGATCTTTTAAATGAAAGTGTCCCAGTAGATTTTGAACCCATTTTTTAAAGGCATAAAAATGCAACATCTTCTGATTAGTTTGCAAGAAAAATTGATTGACATGAGAGAAGATGGAAATTTACTAGGCAAATTTCACCAGAAACCTTTGCATTATTAGAAAATGGATTTGAAAAATGAGAATCATGATTTATTAAGTATAGTCAATGATGAACTTCAGTTTGTATCTCTGCATGAGGTGTCTTTTTCAGCTGTGAAAGCCATTAAAATCAAGTAGCAAATAGAAATCAGAACCAGACTTTTGAATTTCTGTATCACAAAAGTGTTAAACCAAGATTAAAAAAAGAATCATATTAAATTACATTGCTATTATTTAAAATATTACCAATAATATTTTATAGAGGGCAAAAAAGTTTTTGTTTTTAATAAATAAATATATATTTAAGATATTTATTTCATCTTTAGCTCAGTGTTTTTAGCTTCTATTTTTTGAGCCTTTTACAACTAATATACATGATATATAAACAGCATAAGAAATGTGGGTTCACTCTTCTAACCTCTTCTGCTAATATTGGGAGTATAGGCTTAATTTTTTTAATTTATAAGGTTGCTTATATAAAAAAGTTTAGAAACTATTGCCCTACACCGATGAAAATATAAATACATCTATTCCTATGTATGTATACATATATGTCAATATACGCTTATGTTGTTGTTCAGTGTTTCAGTCTTATCTGATTCTTTATGACCCCCTTTCAGATTTTCTTGGCATAGATTCTATGGTTTGCCATTTCCTTCTTCAGTTTAGTTTATAGATGAGGAACTGGGGCAAACAAGGTTAAATGATTTGCCCAGGTCACACAGTTAGGAAGTGTCTGAGGCCAGATTTGAACTTAGGAAGATGAATCTTTCTGACTCTAGACTCTGGAGCACTCTCTATACATGTATATGTATTTGTATGTACATGAAACCTCTTTAGATTAAAAAAAATAGCATCTTCTTCAGATAAAAAAAAAAGCCAAAGTTAGAACTTTATTCTTCTGGCCCAGTTTGCCATGGATTGGAAAGGCAATTGACTATTTGCTGTAATTTAAGGGATCCCAGGGGGTTCCTATCACCACAAAGAGTCTTTCTACCCATTTGCTGTTCCCTGAAGTTCCTTCTTTAGAGCTTTAAACTTTTGATTTGTCTCTTCATTTTCCTCTCCTTTCAACTAAAATTCCCTTGAAATATTACTACTTTTTGGCTTTCTTAATGGGAGGTGGATATTTGGAGATTTTGATGGGTCTCTAATTTTATAGGCATGGTTATTCTTGCTGTTGTAATTTTGGAACATGGCTTTTTTGTGATTCTTGTTCATATTGTTGTATTAGGGAAGCTGTAAGATGTCAGAGGTCTGTAGGATCAAATCTTTCTGATCCTTTGGTCTATGGAGAGGATACACACACATACCCACAATCAGGCTTGACTGAAGGGAGGGGCAAAATCTTGCTGAGAGCTCCTTCACTTCCCCCCTCCCACTAGGCAGTTGGAAAATCAGTTACTGTGTTATAATGGTGGATGGACTTATTAACTACAGGGCCAGGACAGTAAGTCAGGAAAGGCTGAACTCCTAAAGATGATAACTTTCTCTAAACTATTTCACCACAGGATTGAATAGGAGAAAACAGGAGAAGCTTGATGTCTTCGAAGCTCACAGGCAGAGAGGAAAGGTCTTATACTTTTGGGCTACAAAGCAGGAAGAACTCAGCTTGAGGAAGTGGTGAGTATTTCCCTAATTATATAACCAAGCACTGCTCCCAATTGATTAAAGATTTAATGATATGTGGGGAAGGGGAGGAAGGAAGATCAAATAAGGATTGACAAGGTCTGGGAAGCCCTCAAACTGTTATGTCTAAGCAGCCCCTCCCCTCAAAAGGGAAAGGTAACCTGTATAACTAATCTGCTCTCTTTCCCTGTAAATATTCTCCCTCTATATCTAAATAACTAAACAGAGATAACTGTGATGTAGTTGAATGTCAAATCCAGGTAAAGCAGGTTGGCAGCTAGGAACTAAAATGATTCAAGCCTCAAGCCCCAAGAGCAACCCAGGACCCAAGACCCAGCAAGCAGAGAGCGACCTCCCTCCTCTAAACTCAGGACCCAACTCCCTTAACTGCCTTAACTGTCCCCTCTCCCAGAGTTCTCCAGGGTGGGGGGAGCCCTATGTAATTCTGAGCTGTGGCCTGAACCCTTCTCTGCAGCTAGAATTCCACTCTGCAATATGAATCTCACAATATCTTTCCACTAAATATTTTCTTTAAACCTCCATAGAGGTATCCAACTCTCTGAAGGCCTTTATTTTGCTTGTTTATTTCTCTTTTTAAATATCTCGGGAGTATCAATGTAGTACTTGGTCTTTTCATCTGTTACTTCTCATTCTCTCTGAGTGACTAGTTATTATACCTTAAGGTGAAGAGGAATGGAGAGCAGATTTTGATTTTGTAGATAAGAGGGGAGGGCCTTGGTCTGTAAATTCTACATTTGTGCCTGGGTTTAGCTCTGCTTTATTATTTAAACCCTAGAATCTCCAGGGATCCATTGTTAAAATAGAAATACTAAGATTGGAATGGTTAAGGAATTAAACCTTTGTTGAAGATTAGCTAATCAATAGTCTTTTCTGCTGAGAGGTTGTCTGGGACAGATAACACAGGAGACACTCAAACTAGACTTTGTCACTTACTTGACTTCAGTCATGGGATCATAGGATTTGTTTGGAGTTAGAGAAGCCATCACTGTGTGGGTAGCAGTGATTAGGAAACCTTGCTCCTACTTGAGCACAGTCTCCCTGGCCACATTTTCCAGTACTGGTGATATCTCTACTCATTCTCCTCTGTTCATAGGTGGAGGAATAATTCTCGCTTTCCACCACCACTTCCAGGTTCTCCCTCATCTTCATTATTTAGTAACCTCTCTTCCTTTGAGATTCATACTATTTATTTTTACCACCCAGTCAAAATCTTGGTAGCACATATTGGGCCATCATGTGGTAATAACTTTGAGAATGATACAATTTATGGGTATATTGGAGAGGTTAGCAATTTACTGCACAATTGCCAAAGATTTTCTTTTCTTTTTTAAAAAAATCCTTGTCTTCTGTCTTAGAATTGGTACTTAATATTGATTTTAAAGACATAGGAGCATAAAGGGCCAGAAATTGGGGTTAAGTGATTTGCCCAGGGTTACACAGCTAGGAAGTTTCTAAGGGCAAATTTGAATCCAGGTCCTCAAGACTTTAGGTCTGGCTCTCTATCTACTGTGCTATCCTTAAAGATTTTAAAGAGTACATAGTCTATCCTTAAATACACAAATAGTTCTGTGATTTAGCTGATTTATAAGTATCTCTATTGATACAGTTCCCAGCTCATCCATGCTTGTTTATCTTTGAGATTTTTGTCCATTTGTTCAATCATTTTTCAGTTTTTCCAATTCTTTGTATCCCCATTTAGAGTTTTCTTGGTGAAGATACTGGAGTGGCTTGCCATTTTCTTTTCCAACTCATTTTACAGATGAGGAAATTGAGGCAAACAGGGCTAAGTGACTTGCTAAGGGTCACAGACCTAATAAATCTCAAAGGCTGGATTTGAATTCATCTTCCCAATTCCAGGCCCAGTGCTCTATCCACTGTACCACCTAGATGCCCTGACTCTTGTCCATGTCCTCCAATAAATTCAGCAAAGGGAATTTACATCCAGAAGAGAAAAAACCATGATAGTTAAATAAAGATGATAGACCTCTCTGAATAATTCATACATGCTTCTTTTTTTAAACATTTTAAATAAATTTATTTGTTGGTTACAATAAAATTCCTAGGTATCCTTCTCTCCCCTCTCCTTTTGCATTAGAGAAGGCAAAAAATAAATGTAAATATAAACTGTGTCTTTCGTGTTTGTGTTTGTTAGTTCCTTCTCTGAAGGTGGACATTCACAAGTTATTCTTCAAACATTATTCCTGTAGATGTTAATAATGTTCTCTCGATTCTACTAGTTTCACTTTTCATATTTTCATGTAGGTCTTTCCATGGTTTGTTTCTTAAAATTAACCTGCTCATAATTTCTTGTGGTGCAGAACTATTACATCACAAGCATATGTTACAATTTAATCACCTATTTCCCAATTGATGGGCATCCCCTCAATTTCCAGTTCTTTGACACCACAAAGAGAACTGCTATAAATATTTTAGAACATATAGGTTCTTTCCCTTTTTACCTCTGATCACATAGGGAAATATACCCAATTGTGATACTGCTGGATCTAAGGGTATACACAGTTTTATAATTCTTGGGTCAAAATTTCAGATTGCTCTCCAAAGTGGTTACTAACCACAGTTCACCAGCAGTGTATTTGTATTCCCATTTTTCCATATCCATACCTGTTTCTCAAATGAATGAATGAATTCAGATACAGCAGCTATTTATTAAGTATATACTATAAGCGTGCTAAGAGCTAGGGGTACTTCGATATCTTTGATTTCATTCCTGCATGAAGGACAAGCCTTACCCATGTTGCCTTTGTGAAAGCTGAACCTTTCTTTCTCTCTTAGGGAGGGGTTGCCCTTGCATACCTGCTCCACCTGTGTTCCATGTTATTAAAAGAAATGGGACTGGAACCTTATGACATCAAAATAACTTTCTCAAGTTTTCCTCCCTTCCTCCTTCTGTCCTTCCCCAGAATATAGCATCTGTGCCCTTCGTTGTTCTTCAGACCCTTTACAAGTCACATGACCTGGCTGGTTCTCAATCTTTTCTCATGGCTGGCTGCAGTTCACTGCAGCACTGCTGTTGCCCCATTCACACTTGATGAAAGGTTATTGGCCCGTAATTTTAAACATTAAGGAGTTCTTATTGAGTGGGAGAAGGGAATAAGCTATGATCTGTCTTACTATCTTTTACTGGCTAGACAGGTTTTTCCTGGTGGAGCAGCCTAGCTAGCCACTCCTATTCTGAGGCTCCAGTGGAGACCAAACTGGTTTAGATCCCTAGCATTGCAAACACTGTGTTAGGGGCTACACCAGGAAACCATGACCCTTTGGAGAGAGATCAGCAATTTTAAAAGTGACTTTGGCTATAAAAATGTCTCTACTTTTCCTTGCTCTTTTCTAGTGACTTTTACTTTCAGATTCCACTTCATATTTAAAACCCAGTCACATGCCTGCTCCAGTTCCTTATGAAAGGAACTATATATATATATATATAATCTTCCCACAGAACTCTGATGATATCTTTTAGTCCATAATGATATTCCCTGACTGGTTGCCATCTTATTAGATATTAAATATCAAGAAAGGGAAGAGAAAAAGTGCTCTGAGAAAATTTTGTTGTTGTTCTTAAAAGAGAAAAATTACGAGATATTAGGGTTAACTTTGACTGGAAAGAAACACTTCTAGGCAATACAATTCCTAAGAAAAGGATAGTTAAATGAAATGCTCCTGGAAGGGGCAATCTTTAGCTTACTGTGGGGCATATATCCTATATTTGTGTAACATTGATTACTCTGGCCCCTATTGCCTGAGAACCAGGTATCATATGTTTCCATCTAGCTCTCAGGGTTCTCTAATTCCCTTATTGACTTTGGAGGATGTCTAGCTTCTGTCATGGGCTCAAGCCCCCACTGACTATATTTCTTTAAATTGTAGGGGTTCCCAGTACTAGTTCCATTTAACCACTTAATCAGATTAAGTTTCTCAAAGGAAAATTTACTTTGAAGATATAGCAAGAAGAAACAGACAAATATTCTTATCCCCAATACCTTGGGAGTATGATCTCTCTTATACCTTCTTAATCTCTTGGCAGGGGAAGGAAGATTAGATTCACTGTTTAAGGCAGTTTCTATATAGTATAATGCTATCAAATTCCTCGAGGCTTGTGTCTTGGAACCCTGGCTTCCCAGGGCTTCTCTGCTGGCCTTACAGCAACCTCTGGCCTAGAATCCTGGCTCCAAGATCATCATAGCTTGAACTCCCGGAGCTGGGAACTCTACCTCCTGTGCCTCGAAATTAAAAGAGTAATTAAAATAGACCCAAACTACAGCCTTGTTTGTTGGGACCATAGAATCTAAGAAAGACCTTTCCCCCACCCAACATAGTTCATGGTGTCCATGCTATGCTTAAACAAGACCTTCACCCCTAGACCAGAAAGAAGGAGTAAGACTGAAACTTTCTTCTTATGGTGGTTTGAAGATACAGCTCATTCTAGCTATATAGCCAATAGATAGAAGCTGCTCCCACACACGTGGTAGGGGAATGCAGGATGGCTTCTCCTAGAAGTAGATACCTGCCATCCCCCACAGAGGTGTGCCCATAGGTGATCTAGGTATGTGAAAAAGCCTGGTCATCAGTGTGGGTGCTTACTTTTATAGTCTAATGACAATTTATCCATGTCTGTTCCTCCTGTATGACTCTTGCCAATATCCCCCTAAACATGTGGGGCTCTTCTTCCTCTGGATCACTTGGCAATGCACAGATGCCTGTAAAACACACAGTCTATGAATATGTTATCTCCTGTGCACTTTTGATATCAAATATACTCAGATAATCAAATAGATCTTTACTTTCCTCAATGTGGATATTCCCTCCAGCAACATAGATTGCTACCCATTAATGCATTCTTGTCCTAGGTGCTTTTTTGTCCAACTTTTCCCATAAATTCCCCAGAGGGGGTTCACCTAGTGTTCTAGGGGTCTTCATTGATTTTTTTCTATAAGGACACCTGTAGAACATGTGGATCCACTGGTTATCCTTTCCTCTCTGTGCTTGAGCAATCTAACTTCATTTTTACTCGGACACTGATGACATCTTTCATTTTACTTCTCTTTCATAATTCCTTATTTGTAATGTATAGCATTCTGTTCTCACTAACTATGTACCTCTTCTTCAACCTCTGAGTGATCATGTTCAGATCTTCAGAATATAATATTCTGTGACTTGTAGTCATGCCACATAAAGTATGTAAAGATGAATCAAATACTTGTTGGGTATGATTCCTATTTTTTGCTTCTAAAAGACTTGGTTTGTCTAACTATCCCTTTCCCCTTTCTTTCAGGATGAACTTAACAAACAAACAAACAAGCAAACCTACCCACAAAAGACACTTCCTTCTTTCTTTTTTTAAAAACTTCACAGTGTTTAAGAATTAATTAATGAGCCAATTTATGAAGTGCTTAGTGTTTTGCTATATACTGTGCTAAGCACTTGGGGCTACAAATAGAAAAGGTGAGACAATCTCTAAAAGCGTTCACATAAACTGTGGAAACAAGAAAAAGGAGAGGATAGCTTCAGGGTAGGTGGAAAGGCCCAAGAATCTAAGGGTTGAGCAGCAAGGTAAGATGGTAAAGACCAAGATTCCTTGTGATATTAGTACATCAAAATACAGCATAAGCTGTGTGGGAAGGAGAGGAGTCTGAGATTATAGAGGCAGGGCAGATGGTAAGACCTGATAGTCCTTCATCTCACTATAAAGAATATAGATGGGTGATTCCTATATCATATAAACAGCATGAGCAATCAAGCAGCTCAGATGGCTTCTGGGCACCTCAGCTTGGTATATTTTGTTGTCCCATTTTTCAAATAAGGAAACTGAGGTTCAGAATTTAGGATTTTGTATTAGGTCCAAGCTCTGCATACTTTGGGAAGGAAGGCCAGGGCTTTATCTCATCCTGTTTAGTTTTTTTCCTAGGGCCCCCCTTCAGTTTTTGCTCGATATTAAGTGCTGTGTTTTTCAATGTTTTCAAACCAAGAGACTTGCAGACTTCCAGTGTATCTTCTTTAAGTGATCTGGTCTAAAGTGAAGTCTGGAAGCAAACAGACAGTAGCCTTCCTGCCCTGATCTTTTCAAGATCCTGACCCTAGTTTGAGTCTGGGAGACACAACTGTAAGCTTGCCCTTGGCTGAAGTTTCAGTCAATTGCTGCTATCCCCAGGGCCTGTAAACTACCTGGAAGTATCTCTAGGTTCAAAGTGATAAAATTGAGGCCCTTCCTTTGGTCTGAGCTCCCTGGTCTGGTCCCTCAGCTGCAGGACTCAGCTAGGAAGAAAATCTGTAACTTCACTTTGGGATCTGTGCCACACAGCAACTACTTACGTCTGTCTCCGCTTCTTGCCCAGAACATAGCCAGTGGCCAGGTCTGAGATGGATCCAACGAGGACTGTTCTTTGCACTGGTACAGAACTACATCAGCCCTTTGGTTCACTGCTAATCCTCTTCCAAGGTCAACTTGAGTTAGCAATCTTGGTTTAGGGTCAGAATGACACAACTGCAGGCTAGATCCTGTTGCAATAACCAGAACAGTCCTAGCTATTTTATGCTCAGGTAGATGAGCCCCATGCTTAGATGAAGGTTCCTCCTAAGTATATGTTCTGTTCCTGATTCCTGAGCTGGTTCCTTTCTTCCTTTCTTCCTCCTTCCCTCTGTGTATCTTTCTCCCTCCCTACATCTATCGATCTTTCTTTCTTTCTTTCTTTCTTTCTTTCTTTCTTTCTTTCTTTCTTTCTTTCTTTCT